>NW_008590338.1:5627-15602 GCF_000691845.1 Merops nubicus | reverse complement strand
TCGTCAGCCGCTTTCCCCGCCCTTCGGTGCGAGCATCGTGGCCTGAAGCACCCACACCGATTGCCCCTGCTGTCTTTAGCTCAAAACTGTCGCTGCCTTGATTTCTTGCGTCCCCTTCTCAGTTTATCCTTTTGTAAGTACTTCCCGATCGCTGCTGCCGCTGTCTCAGTGCAGCTCGCTCTCTGTCCTGATCGCTGCTGTTTCGGAGTAGCTCCTGTGCCCGTTTCTGTGTCCTTGCACCGTTCCCATCGCCGCTGTGCAGCTGCCCTCACGGCACAGCCTTTCACCCCTCGCCCGAGCGCTGGGCTCAGCTGCAGTAACCCCTGGCTGCCTCGTTCCCATCCCGAGGACTCCTCCTCTCCTTCAGCAGTTACTTGTGCTGTGGCTCTGTCTACTAACGTAGTAGCAATTGCTGTCTCGGTGTGGCTCCGTTCCAGTCCCCGTCATGGCGGACCATTGCCACCAGTGTGCTCAAGTGTGGTGCTTAATCAGGCCACCTGTTTAACGCCAGCACAACGCCCAGTCCTGGCTATACACAGCTTCCCTCTGGCAGAAGCACTGCTCTATACCTTCTCTTTCTTACATTAAAAAAATAAGCTACAGCTTATTAAAGGATATGTATAATAAGTAAGGGGGAGTTGTCTTTCCATTTCCAGCACAGTCCTTGCCTGTAGCCAGCTCTGCATCTGCCTCAGCCACGCCTTCTAATCACCATCTCTGAATACGTTCTTGATCTCCACGATTATCAGAAGCCAGACTACTGTCTGTGATTCCCTAGATATTGCCTCTCTTGACACATTCACATGGGTTTTCTCTGCTGTAGGAGGGGAGAATAAAGCATTTGTTTTTTTTTCAGAGGAAATAGATGAGAGTAAGCAAAGAAAAATTATCTGCATTATCATCTGTTGCCCCACTCAAATACATGTTTATCCAATAATAATAATTATGAATGGGTAGCGTGCCTAGGGAGCTGCACAGCTGGAACTGGACTGTTAAATCAGCAGAAAATGGAGAACACAAAACCCAAATAAAATATTAAAAGCTAGAACAAAGCAGCAGTGCTGTTTGTGATGAAAGCAGCACATCAGATAGGCTTTCCACACTAAAGGCTGCTTTGCTCTGCTAAGGCTTGTACCTTCCTTTTTTCCCATCTGACCTCACTGCAGTCTGTGATGGGGAGTAGGGTTATTGCTTTGGGCTTTGGAAGCTATCTTCTTGAAGGACGTGTCAGTGAGAGGGGGAGCACCTACGATGATGTTAAGAAACCCTAACTACTGCTTTACAGTAGCTTAAATGTAAGAGGAGGCAGGAGATAGGTGATTATTAGTGAAGAGTCCATGAAGAGACCGTTGTCTGAGTGGCAGTTACATGGTAGGTTCAGAACAAAAGTGTGCCTTTGCATCTTTAGAGTAATTCCACATTTTAGATGTATTTCTGTGCCCTGTGATAGTGGTCATTTATTTCATCTACAATTAAAAAATTATCATTTAGAAGCTGATTTATAGACACAGCAGATGGCTGATGTCCTTTCATTTATGTCCTGAGAACTATGGTTTCTAAAATAATAGAGAATACTTTGTATAAACTTTTATCTTCTTGATGTGTGAGCTTGAAAAATCCTGACCTGATTTGGGTTGGGGGAGAGGTGCCTTTGCATCTTTAGAGTAATTCCACATTTTAGATGTATTTCTGTGCCCTGTGATAGTGGTCATTTATTTAATCTACAATTAAAAAATTATCATTTAGAAGCTGATTTATAGACACAGCAGATGGCTGATATCCTTTCATTTATGTCCTGAGAACTATGGTTTCTAAAATAATAGAGAATACTTTGTATAAACTTTTATCCTTATGTGTGAACTTGAAAAATCCTGACCTGATTTGGGTCGGGGGAGAGATGTCTGTCTGTTTGGTTTTTTAAGGGCATTTAATACAATAGTTATTTAATCAATACCCATTTTTTTAAGTGTTAAAGTTTGTGGCTGCTCTCCAGACTGAAAGTGCCTTTACTTTTTTGGCTTACTTCCAGAAACATATTTTAATGATAGGCTTTTCTGCTGTTGGGTGTAAGCGATTGGTCTCTTGCTGATGGAGAGTGGCACATATTTTGGCAGGGTTTGTTTGTTTGTTTGGTGTGGTTTTGTTTGGTGGGGGTGATGCCATGGAGTTGCCTTGACTGGCTGGCAGGAAAGCAGAACCAATTGATGGGGGAGGAGGAGGGCACACTGCATCTGCTGCCATCAGTCTGCAAGGAACAGAAAAAAAGCTTTAGTAAAAGACAAAAGCACATTTTTACTCATTATTTAACGCACGTGGTGATACTGTTTAAAGGATGCACATTTCTGCCTTTTTGGATGGTTCTGTTGTGTGGCTTTTGAAGCGTTGGTTTTGAGGGCAGTACACCTCAGCATGGTTTGATCTGTCAATAACAATTCTGTTGTACTCTAACTCACAGCTTGCAAACAGTAAGACAGATGATACAAACTTCCCCAAATGCCTGTGTAAGCAGACTGGGAGAAACTCTGTTCTTTGGAAGTGTATATCATAGCTTTTACGTGGGTAACTAACAGAAAAATTCAAGTAGTGACCCTTCGTGTATGTTTCAGGTGCACTGGAAAGATGGTGCCTTTGTTGCTTTCCTAATTCTGTACCCTGACAACGCCCTGAAACGTGAGGTAAAATAAGTACAGTAACTCAATCGTACATGTAAGCCTGAAAACAATCAGGAAACAAAATTGTGTGGTTTATCTTCCTAAATACCTTTCTATAGCAGGGAGAGTGTCTGGCTGAGGGTGTGTCTGTGTGGAGCACTACAGCTCCCAGGCGTCTCCGCCTTCCCCAGCCGTGCCCTTTGCGCATGTGTTGGTGTGTCGGCTTTCATCACAGCACTCCAGTCCTGGAGGGAAGAAAAGAGCCACCAGGCAAACAGACCTTGAGACATAAAAATCACAGAATCAAATTTGAAGGTCAGATCTAAGCTGCCTCTGGCTTCTTTTGTTTAGGAAAACACATTACCATCGTTTAAAGCCCTTGCTGATGCAAAGGGATGTAAATTAGGTGGGCTTGGCAGTAGTGCCATTATGCCCTTTCAGTTCATGGTGTTGAAATGCAGCTTCCCCACTGCAGCTGCTCATTAGGAACGTTGCCTTTTGAAGTTGCCGTGAGAGCCAAATGGCAGGCAGGCTTTCAGGCCCTCCTGATCCATGGCACTTGTGTCTGAGGCAGTCACCACCAAGTACTAGAATGAGTTGGTTTTTTTTTCTGTGGTTTTTCGTTTACAATATAGGTAGAGAAAGTGGAATAGATAAAAATGAAGGATTTTCGTTTACAATATAGGTAGAGAAAGAAAGTGGAATAGATAAAAATGAAGGCTAAACTTCAGATTAAAATATTTTCTTTTACAGTTTTAAGTCTGGTAGCTTCTACTATGTCTAAGATTATGATAAGAAGGCAGATAATTGCTATCCATAGAGTGAATTATACCTGCAGCTTCTAGTTTCCAAGAATAAATGAAAGAAGAGCTTGTGCCAAAACATTTGAGGTGTACAAGGTAGATGATGGTGTATTTGAAAATGACTGAGGTTACCTGACAGCTTCTGTTATAGCATTTTTTCGACCTCCTTATGGGCTTTGTCATTGGACCTTGCTTTTTTTTTTTATCACAGACAATCTATGTATTACTTTAGCAAAGCTCTTGTTTGGATAGATGTAGAGCATCACTAGCTTTAGTCCTGATAATTTTAGATCTTGAGCCAGCTGCTCATGGCAAAGCTGGGTTTTGGGGAGCAGCTAACAGTGCAAGCTTTATTCTGCTAAGCAAGTGCAAATTGCTTTAAGATACCAGTGTCCTCCTCTGAAGCAGCAGCAGCAGCTGTGTGGTATATTCACCTAGGACTGTAGTTAATAGTTAGATGAGTTACCAAAACTCTTCAGACACCACGCTTAAAATGGGAATAACTACCCTGGGTGTCTGGTCATCCTTTGGACCTGTGTAATTGCATCAGAAGCTGTGGAGCTGTGTTACACTTGAAGAGAATAAGATGCTTGTGATTGAAGATTAGTATGTCTCAACTTCCTACTGCATGTTCAAAATTAGACCTCAAATTTAAAAATAAGGGAGATATTTTCAGGTCGAGTTTATAGTTGTTCACTTTTTCTGCAGTGCAGGTTCTGTGTTTGTTCCCTCTCCAGATAAATAAGGTACTAAAGGTCTATAAGGCTCTGACCATCCACAGAGGTAAACTTGGCATCACTTGGCTTAAAGCCAGGTCACAGAGGGACCCAAAAGCAGGGAATGGCAGAAACTGATCCTGCAGCTATTTCTGCTGGCAGTTTGTAGTGGCAGGGATGAAGGCCTATATCTGTAAATCTGATGCAAGAATATTAACTTTAGGCTAGAGACAGTAACGTGATATGTGTCGTAGTTGGTCCTTCAGCTATTTGCATCCTAGATCTTGTGGCAAGACAGGCAGAGGGGTCTGCAAGGAAAGTTGTGAAAACTAAATTGGAAGTTGTCTCATTAAATACTGACTTGGTAGAATAATTGGGAAATCCTTGAAAATTGTTAATTTCTTAGAATGAAGAGACCATTTGATTTATTTGGAGTTAAAGCAAATGTCCATCACCTTAAACAGGTTATTCTTTGCCAAGACAATGCATGAAAAGAAACTTCTGAGTGTTTTAAGTGTTCCGGAATTGTCAGTTTCATAATGTCTTGAATACAAATATTTTTGTTTTCCTTTATAAATAAGTTTTTAAGGATCTTACAACAATTGTGTCTTAGTGAATCAGGACAGGTACTTTTCACAATTTGTTACAGATTTTAAAGGTACACAAGAAGTTTATTTTCTTAAAACCCATCTACTTGGCACTGGTGAGGTCCCATCTGGAGTTGTGTGTCCAGTTCTGGGATCCCCAGCACAAAAAGGATGTGTGCTTACTGGAGAGAGTCCAGTGAAGGGCCACGAAGATGCTGAAAGGACTGGAGCTTATTTTGTAGGAAGAGAGGCTGAGAAGTCTGAGACTGTGTAGCCTGGGAAAAAGAAGACTTGAGGAGGTCGTAATCTGTGCAGATAAATACCTGCTGGGAGGGAATGAAGAAGGAGACCAGGCTTTCCTCAGTGATGCACAATGCCAGGATGGGAAAATGGGCACAGACTGGAATACAGGAAATCCTGTCCAAATGTCAGAAAACAGAATGACCCCTTTATTGCTTTTTATTATGAGGGTGGTAGATGAATCCTGGAAGAGGTTGCCTGGAGAGATTAGGGAGCTTCCATCCATGGAGACGTTCAAAACTCATCTGGACAGACTCCTGGTAACCTGCTGTAGCTGGCTCCCCCTGTTGCACTAGAAAGTCTTCAGAGGTTCCTTCTAACCTGGATGATTCTGTGATTTTTTTTTTGTACAGCTACTGCTATAAAAATAGCTGTAATACATATTCAAGTATTTAATTTACTTTTTCAATTTTTGTTTATATCAGTGATGTGCATTAACCTTGAAATCGTTGAGATAAACTGGTAATTAATATTGTTTATGTTAATAATAATTTACCACGTTGGTTCACTTGAAATGCCTTTCCAAAGATGTGAAAGGGAGTGTTTAAACCTGTGTGAAAAGATTGGGAAGTGTGTGCAATCAAGGATTAGAATAAGAAATGAGTTAGTTAAAATATTCAGACTACATTTTGAGCTGATTTTGGGCAGGATATGGTATAGCAGCACTTGAAATGAAAGGTCCTTTCCATAGAAGAGTCCTGGCTGAGTTGTCTGTAGAAAATGTAGTTGACCAGGTGATAAATGATGAAAACTAGTGATGAATATTTTATATAATGGAAATAGAAAATAGATGTCTCAAAGTCTGAGTGGCTTTTCTGGATGTTTCATGTGTTGAATGTCATCCTGAAAGCAACTATAAAAAAAGAAATAAATTTAGATGTTACTGGAATTGTAATATATTTGGCTTATAGTATTGTAAACTGTATTGTTTTATTAAAAAAAACAACTAATTAAACATTTATTTTGAATTGCAGTTATTTTCAGTGGGTATTAAGTGCAGTTGTCTTAACATGAAGATTGATACACATTGATGATTTAAAAATTTAAATCCTATTTTTTTTCAGTGCCTTCATATCTGGTATATTCAAAGCTGCCTTTAAGTATGATACAAAAGATGAACAGCCAATTTGGTGTTGACACAATATTGGCAAATTGGTCTTAATGTGTGGTATTATTGCATAATCTTATGTTTAAAATAAACACTGGAAATAATTGAAGAAACCTCAGAATTTGGAAATGCTTGTTGGTGGTTCTTCACATCCCACTGAAAAGCAGGCTGTCTTTGCATATTAATCACTCTTTCAAAGGAAGTTTGCCTTATTTGCATTGTGCATGCACTGAGGAGTCCCATAGTGTGCCTGAGAAAAAAAAAGGAGGGGGGGGGAATTGGAATTGTTGTTCTCAAAAGGGTTTTTATTCCATTCAAGTGGAAAGCCTGAATGCAGGAGAATTAGCGCAGTGTTTTGTGGAAGAACAGCCCCATTTGGTCACTGCGTTTCATGTGGAGCAGCCCTGGCTTGTAAAGAGTCCCAACACTGGGGGTAGGGTTAAGAGGGGAGTGACTCATCATTGTATGAGGGAATCTACAGGATGCAAGATACTCTCAGTTAGATGTACAAATCCTCTGTGGATTATCAGGCAATTAGGATTGAAGATAAAATATCGGTGAAATGTTTAGTGTCTGTGAATACAGTGGCCAAATCTCTGGGCTTCAGGACCTTTGGAAGATGTAAAGGTGGAGGAGGTTTTCAGATTGAGTGAGTTTTGGAGTAACAAGATTTTTTAGATCTAAATCAGTGTTCTGGTAATGTGGGTTTATGTTACTTCCACTGCTAATTTGGAGCAGTGTGGGGTGGTGTTCATGAGTCTTGCTAGCTTTGTCTGTGGTCCTGTTGTGGCTGCAGACCAGGGAAGGTGAGCTTCTCTGCTGCTTTCAGGTTACATGTCCTTGTATAAAGCAAGGAAGGTGCCTGACAGTCTCAAAAAACTCAACCCTTTTTATTCTGAGGTGTTGGAACAGAAATTTTAGGGAAGGTAGAGATGTTTTGATGAGTGGTAGCTTTGGAAGTGTGTGCAAGGATATACGTATTACACCACAGTGGGAATTTTTCTTTGGAAGGAGCTGTGGCACAATGAGTAACATGGTTGGCCTGCAAATTGGTGGTTATGAGAAGCATTATCAACAGCTCCTGTTTTAAGTACAGGTGAGACCTGATTTATTCCTGTGGTGAAATTGTCTCGCTGAAGGCAATGGCAAAATAAAGACATATTTTGGAGGTAGAAACTGCAGCTCAAACCACCAATATAATCACTGTACTTCCCTGATGGGAAGATGTTACCATATGCTTGTGTTCAGTCATTAGTATTGAGCTCTGCTGTTTGCTGAAGTCCTTGGTATCCTTTTTCTTTTGCTTATCCTTCCACTATTAACAGCTGAGGCATATTTTGTAACACTGAAATAACTTCTGTTCTGATTGAAAAATATCTGATAGTTTCCCTTTAATGTGAACCTGACAAAGCTGTGAGTGAAGTAATGTAGACCAGTAGGAATTCTATAAACAGTTATCCTATGAATTAAAGACAGCAGAAAAATCTTGAGTGTTGATGTTCTGGCTGGGTTAAGGTTGATCTTAACTTGAAAAAGTCCTTCCAGAAATTAATCACAGGAATGGAGCTTTTGGTGTTTCTGTTGTTGCCATCTGTAATACAAAATAGTATCTTCTTGGCTGAACAGAGTGGGTGTTTTTGTTGTGCACAGGAGGAATTTTTGTGTCAATTTGGTAATGCTGTTAATGCAGTAAGACAGGGAGAGCAGTATTCTGATAACCTTTCAGTTTTTTGTATTTCAGTGAGAATGATTTGGTTTATGAGGTATCTGTGCAAGTGCATATATTCTAGGGTAGAAATGGAAAGATTTTCATAATTTATCAAGGCTTTATCTGTGTGTCATTGCAGTTACCACATCTACAGCCTGAAGGAAAAGAAGCCCCAAACCATCTGTGCAATACATCTTATATTACTTGAAGCATTTATTTTCCTCATAAGTTTGTATAAAGCACATTGCACTTCCAGTGTTTAGAGGTTGTGTGGTAGCAAACAACATATACAAGCAGTGTTAATGTTCTGTTTCCATCTATGATGCATTTTAATGATAGCTGCCTTATTATTGAGCTGCTAAATTGTTATGCAAGCTGTGACATTGTTTGAGTAAAACCATGTATTCAGACACTGCACTCCTGTGCCTTCTTGGAAAGCCTTATGAATAACCATTTAAAAAACTTTCTAGCTGTGGGTATAAATAACATTTATCAACGTGCTTAAAACATTCATTTTGTGCAGTTCAGGATCTAGCATGCAAAATGCATCCTCACAGTATTGGCTAATTAGGATTTTTCAAGAACTTCATTTTGTGTTTTTGAGTATGCTAATACTGAGAGAAACAGTCATCAGACACTTATGTGTGCCAGTTTAGAAAAATATAATCAACAGCTGCTTGTCCAAATAACTTATTAAATTATTATAAGCCTGCAAAATTCAAAAGAACAGACTACTGTAAGCATATTTCAGTTGTGTTTTCAAAAGACAATCCCTTAGAAGTACAGCATGCTTTTAGGGGTTGTGAACAAACGTACAGAATTACTCCATGGTCCCCTAAATTCTTTTGGAGTTTAATTTTTTCATGATCTGTGGGATGTAACTTGAAGGCATTTAGCATTTATTATATACTCCCTAGTGCTTTATATTTATTAGGGAAAAAAACAGGCACGTTGGAGTACTATTAAGAAAATTAAAGTGTGTGTATGTATTTGTTATGGGCACATAGTCAGCAAGAGCTAACAGATACCAAAAAAGCCACATAAGTGAGAAATCTGAACAACTCCTATGAGGAGGCATGAATCCCATTGAGCATTTCTCCCCATTGTCATCACTAGAATTCTAGGCAGTCATTTCTCTGTCCCTTCTGTTGTGACTGAGCTGTAGCTGGATATACCTCAGTCTGCATCTATGAAGCTTCTCTACCTGTCTTTAGCTTGCTAGCATTTTCTCTGTTCTAGCTTTTCTCTTTCCACAGCTGGCTAAGTCTACAAGAACATTGTTTATCTCTGGGGTCTGGAGTGATTGCTTGTTCATTATTGTAGGGATTACATCTAAAAAGCTGATTGGCTGCAGAAATTTTTCAATCTTGGTCTTTAAGCTGAGTTTTACTTAAGAGAATTTACTGGTCTCTGAGGAGAGGAATGGCTTCTGGAGCAGAGATATGATTTAATTTAATATGGATTTGCTTCCTAGCTTTGCTGTTGGTTTTCTTGGTGGATGGGCTTTGGCCACTCAGCTCTGTAATTTTTCTTGATTACTCTGTAAAATTAATATTTCATAAGTGCAAGCAAATTTAGAGTAGTTTGTGCCTTACAGACAAATAATGCAAAGAATGAGGTGCTGCAGTGTGTGCTTGTGTTTGTATCTAAGAGAAGACTAATTTTCCATTTCAAGCTAGTATGAATGTTAGCTCTAGATTGAGCCTATACTGTGAAATATTTCTCTTTAACAGATTGTTTTGTTTGGTTTTTTTTTAGGTAGTTGAAAATGGGTATTTCCCTTGGTAGGATGCTTGTATTCCTAGCAAAAAGTGTGTTTTTTATGGTCATGCTCAGATTTGGTTTGCTCTTGCATCATGTCAGTCATTGGAAGGTAACTCTGGCACTTGGGCATGTGTTCAGAGCTGTCACCCACACCAGGGACAGTCGTACACAGTACCATGGGAGGGACTTGTTTCACCTGCTCTGAGACACTGTGCTGAGGGCTCGTGTCAGGTGGATACCCTGTCAAAGTGATCCCTGCAAAAGGTTCACAGTGATGACTTGAGAAAAGATGAATGTAAATCTGCAGGCTGGCCAAAGACTGTGCTTTCAAATAAATG
>NW_008590338.1:0-5524 GCF_000691845.1 Merops nubicus | reverse complement strand
TGACCTGTGGTTATCTTTCTTAAACCTGCTGAAAAAAATAGGGGTTTAATTGAAAGGGGAAAAATGTAGCCTTATGAAGATTTTTTTTCCCCCCACATGGGACCTGCTTTACTGCTCACACTAATTCATTTCACCTACTCTTTCCAATAATGATTTGCTGTGGATGGTTAGGGATATGTATATGGTGATCTCTTCCTTTCCAGGTGCTCTCAGCTCTTTTCAATGGTAGTACTGTCAGTGTTTAAACCACTTAGCCTGTCAGCATTTCATGGTATCTCAGACTTCTGTTCTGTTGTAAGAACAAAAGTCTTCCTCTTATCACCAGCAAATCTGAACATCATCAAATAACCCCTTAAACTCATACCAGTGTAATTTCTTTACACCATCTCTCCGAAATAAGATAACTTGCAGTGTATTGAAGTGTTTCAATTGAACTCTTTTTTTAAATATAGCTTTTCTGAAGCAGTTATGTTTCCATTTTTTTCCTAAATACAGATTGACTATTCAGGTTAAAAAGATACCGTTTGAACTTGAAGCAAAAGCTGTTGAAGCAATGTCTGAAGTATTTTTCCCATGTATTTTTCCTTTACTTTGTCTGTAGACACAGGGCAAACGGACTTGAGATATTTCTCTTTTTATCAATAACAATGATTTATATTTGTTTATACAACAATAGTAGAAACAAACTTGTTAAGAGACAAGCTGATTGGTTTTGTGCTTGCATCGTTTAATTGCTAAAAAGTAACTAGTGATAACTGAGAAAAGTAAATGCTGTACTGTTGTCCTAATAACAATAAATGAAAGCAGCCACTTTATTTTTAATATGTACACTTAGGTTTCTGATAACCTCTCTTAGTTACTGTCTCCCTTTTGAAAATGTTAATCCTCAAAGAAAAGACTGACTATCCACTTACCTGTAGATGTAAGTCCTAGTGTATTATGATTTTAAAAGAAATTGGCTGTATGGGGACAATCCCTCTTCTAAGAGAATGGATCTACATTTAAATGAAATCACAAGCCAGATGTGTACCAAGTCATTGACTGGTTTTGTCACATTTATACATGAACTAAAGATTCTGGTTTCTTGTGGCTTTGCAGCTAGCTGCAATCACTGTGTCAGGTCTGGAGGATGATTAGTGCTGTATTCAGAAGCTTTTGTGTATTTCTAAATTGGTACATGCAAATAAGACTTGAGATAAAAATAGCAAGTCCCACACTAACTTGTTTTGTGTGTTAAGGCACTGCATTGTTTATGCACTTCTGTGATGTCTCTTGTGTGCAAATGCAATTGTGATTTATTATTTATTTGGACACGTAGAAGTACCTTCAAGTATTAAAAAAAAGATATTTTCTTCTCGAGCGAATGGTTTTATCTTATCTCCTTTTTCTTGAAGATTGCTGTGAGTAATGGGACCAGAAGAATGTAGTTCAAGTGGCGAGTGAAAGCAATGCTGCTGATTCCCTTGGAATTTAGCACGTTAAATGGATTAGACCTAAAAATATCTCTGCCTCACACTGCATCGGGTCCGGAAGCGTTTTAGAGTGTCTGCATTTACATATTTGGTGTAAATGCAAAAAGATTTCCACATTTGAGCTAAATGATAGCACTGTAAATGTTACACTTTGGGAATTAGTAGTCTTACTGGAAGGTCTGAATGTGGACATAATTGTAAAGTTATCTGGTGTTTTTCTAAAATGACAGCCCATAGCAGAAGCCTTTCAGAAAGAAAACAGAATCTGTTGTATACAGGTTGTATACTTGACTCCTTAGATCTGTGGAAGCCTTAAGGAGAATTAGCTTCCTTTTGTAACTTTAGAGTGGTGTGGTATCTTCCAGCATCTTGACCCTGCCTTATTATTTCACCTGTAACTGTGTGTTGTACTGACTGTTCTGAAGTGTTTACTTCTGTGTTTGTTGTCTTCTGTACCTGTGTGAAATGAGTGAAACGAGAGCATGTGAGGAGAAAATGCATGGCTTACACCAACAAAAAGGAAAAGGTGCTTGGTTACATGGATTCTTCTCAAGGAAATTACTACTATATCTACATTTCTCTGTAAGCAATTTTTAAATCCTGCTTATCAGTTCTAGTGCCAAATAATTCACTAGATGCTGGGGTGTTAACACTGCATTATGGCTGGAGATGTACTTCTGCTGGTAATTGCATAAAAGCCAGAAATGCGAGAGCATGTGAGGAGAAAATGCATGGCTTACACCAACAAAAAGGAAAAGGTGCTTGGTTACATGGATTCTTCTGAAGGAAATTACTACTATATCTACATTTCTCTGTAAGCAATTTTTAAATCCTGCTTATCAGTTCTAGTGCCAAATAATTCACTCATAGTTCCCATTTTTGTTAGATGCTGGGGTGTTAACACTGTGTTATGGCTGGAGATGTACTCCTGCTGGTAATTGCATAAAACCCAGAAATGGTATTTTAACAATGGAAAGTGAAGTAATAATATTTTGTGCCTGGAAAAAACACCAAAAAAAGCCTGGAATTTCATTGCCACAAATTATGATAATTTGAATTAAATTGCATTATGTGCTCCCATTTCATTTGGACTGTGGTCAGTTTGTTAGTTGTGAGACAGAAAACAGATTTGATCTTTGGTTGCTGGACAAGTGCAGCCTTGGTCCAGTGAAATGGGAGGAGCTCTGCTGCTGCTGCTGCTGCTCGATAGATCATGTTAGACACTGGAAGACTCCCTTACACCATCCGACTTGCTTCTTGCTCAGTTGGGGCATGGCTCTTGCATCCTGTAGAATGCTTTTGTGCAGCTAGCCTTAGAAATTATAGAGTGTTTTAAGATGTATTTGCTTTTAAGAGTCAGCTGTTAAGTAAGGCAAAAAGATCAGAATGGTTTGTGGTTTTCTTCTGCATTGTGTTTCTCTCGTGTCCTGTGCAAGGTAATGCTGGTCACCTTGTGTTGCTCCTGGGTTAGGAATGTGGGATAACTGTATTTCTTTGCACCTGTTTCAAACCAATTCTGAACCTAAGTGTTAAAGACACTGTGCAGTTTTCAGTTAGGCTTAGTTAGCATTCTCAGTCAAGATAGCAACTCAGGATAGCAACCATCCTAAATGTTAACAGAAGTAGGGAATCTCATGTAAATGTTGCTTGAATTAACTCACAGATGAGTTTATTAACTCATTAGTGGTAGTGGCATGGATTACTGGTAGTAGTTTTTACACTAATGCAGCAGATGAATGGACTTTGTGCCTGTGCAGGTGGGCTGAAACAGAGAAATACATTATCACACAGTAATAATACATTTTATTTTAAGAAGATGCAGTGATATCATAATGTTAAACCTCCCTATGCATTTGTATTTTCAAAACTGCTGGAAAAATAGTAATAAGCCAATGCAATATATTTTTTCCCATTGTAGTGAACACGTCTGTTGTTTTTTTGTCCATGTTTATTGTAGCTGCAGAGCTGTTGGCTCCAAGCTCTGCTGATGTTGCAGGTGTATATTGACCTTCATTTGTTGCTTCTGCAGCTTCTAGAAGTTGAGGAAGACCTAAGTGCTGTTATACTGATGCATTTGTTCAGCTCTCAGTGCTGCAGGGAAGATCTATCGAGTTGTTTCTGCTTTCATTTCATTGGGATGTTTAAAAAGGTCATAAATTAAAGACAGTGCAGTGGAGACAGGTGAGGTCTGACAGTTCTGGTTCAGGTGAGCTCCACTAGGTGGCACTCATTTATTAGCCTGTTGATAAAGTGACTTTCTTTGGAAAAAAACACGAAATGCCCTTTGTGAATTATGGTAGGAGATTTTTTAGTTTTGGAGCAGAAAGCATAAATAAGGTGCTGAAGATCAGTAACAGTTACCTGTTCATAGCGTGTATGCATGTCTGGTATCCTTTGTGACCCTGTGCTTTAGGAGGAGTTAGCTGATATTGGGGATGGGTTAGGGAAATCATAAGCATATTTGAAAAAATACTTAGAACTGGGAAGATATATCAGAAGAAATAGTTGTCTGTTTTATTTTTTTTTTAATTCTCTCTGCTTAACCTTCCTCTGCTGATGTTAAGAAACTGGTCTGACATGTTGGTGCAGGCAGTGTTTGATGAGGCTGGTGAGAGGGCTGGAAAACACACCTTGTGAAGGGCCACTGAGGGAACTGGGGTTGTTTAGTCTGGAGAGCAGGAGACTGAAAGGTGAACTTACTGCTCTGTGCAACCACCTAAAAAGAGGTTGTAGTGAGGCTGGTGTTGGTCTCTTCTGCCAGATTACTGATGATAGGACCAGAGGAAATGGTCTCAAGTTGCACCAGGGAAGATTTTGATGGGATATCAGGAAGAATTTCCTCGCTGAGGGAACTCAAGTTGCACCAGGGAAGATTTCGATGGGATATCAGGAAGAATTTCCTCACTGAGGGAATGGTTAGGCACTGGAATGGGCTGCCCAGGGAGGAGGTGGATTCACTATCCCTGGAGGTGTGAAAAAAATGAGTAGACATAGCACTTGAGACTATGGTCTAGTGGTTAGGGAAGTGCTGGGAGGAGAGTGGACTTGATGATCCTAGAGGTCATTTCCAACCAGAGTGACTCTATGACAGCTGGGTTTTCCATAACTGTGTTTTAAAACATCTCAGCATTCAGAATCTCGGTCTGATAAAGAGAAGAAAAGAGTATTTCTGGGAGATTATGATCACACAAGTACTAGTTTTGGTTAGCATCGAATTTATTTCAATGTGACAGTGCTGAAGGGCATTGGATATGACATGAGCATATTTTATTCCAACACTAAGGGCAGAAATGGCCGTGACAGTTATTTTTGTAAAGTTGATACACAGAGTTCTCAACAAAGATCCTGTTATCGTGCTGAGCCAAGCCCTGTGTGCACTGTACAGAGATGACAGCCTAATCAGAGGAGCCAGACTGATATGTTCCCTTCCCATCTCTGAAAATGTTAGCTGAGAAGGACGTTAGGAGCAGGCTTTGATTCAGTTAACAGCTGACCACTTCTGGCTTTCTGGGAAGAAATTTCCTTTTGCAGTTGTTGGACTCTGTAGCTGGGACAGAGACCTTGGAAAAGCCATAGGTGTTCTGCTGGCTACAGTTATGGCATGGTAGAAAATAGCCAGTCAGTTCAGTAGAACTTCTGATTGAGGAAGGCATACAGTAACAATCTCTTGTGGGTTTTTTTCTACATTGCCTGTACCATCAAATAGTGCCTTTGATGGCATTGTAAATGCTTGAGTCTTGTATGGACCTTGGTTTCAAGCCAGAAGGGGAGCTTTGTAGGATGCTATATGAGAATAAATTTTGAAAAGGCTTTATACTGTCAAACAGTATCTTGGTTTGTCTAAGCCTGTCGTCTGTCAAGCTGAGGGAGAGCTATAAGCAGCATTGCAATTTTGTTCCTGTTGACTTTGAGTCCACAGCTGGTGGATGTTTTAATCTGGTGCTGCAGCAGACAAACAGAGCTTCTCTTAGGACTTTTGTCTGAACTCAAGAGCTCTTGCTCTTGTGCTTCAGTGTATGTACAGGTCCATCTCCAGTCTCCTACCCTCCAAA
>NW_008590337.1:9298-10387 GCF_000691845.1 Merops nubicus | reverse complement strand
ATGAGTCATGTGATTAGTCAGTGGCCCTGGCTAAAGTTCAAAACTACTTCCCTGAAGTAGTAAATACTTGTTGAAATCAGGTTTTACACCAAGACAAGTGTAAAATCTCTGCCTTATCTAACTTCTGACAGTTAACAAAACAATAAATTGGAGATAGTCTTGCTTGAAGTAGCCCATAACAGAATTTATGATCTTAAGTATATGATTTAGAAGACTGTTTCTAAAGTAAAAACTTACCTTGGTTTGCTCTTAATATCAACATTTGAACTTTTAAATTACCATTTAACATCCCATCTATTTGATGGAGGCACCATGTGTGTGAACTATGCACAGTAAACTCAAAACCTGAGTTTCATGTTTCATTCCACAGCTGCATTCTTTTACCAAGCAGGAGCATCTCAATATGTAAACACAAAAAGCCTTGTCAAAAAGAAAGAAAGTCCCAAAATATTTGAGTCCACCAGGACATTAAAAGCAATATTGAGCTATCCTTCCAGAAACTGCCATCTTCTTAAAAGCAAAACAAACAGCAGAATATCCAGAATAACCTTTGAAGGGATCAAGTCCAGTAGTCTCTGCTAGATGCCTTTTTAACTATTCCTCATCTGATTTCACTCCAACCACTCAATCCCATCTTTATCCTCTTCTGACTTTAATGGAAACACAGTGTTGCATTGAGCCAGAAGAGTTCATATACGGTTATCGTTTCCTTGGTCAATTGACCCAGCTCTTTCCAAAAATACACAAAAAAATCACTGTGTGGAGAAGAAACAGTTTATTCTGTAACTGAATAGACCTGTAACCTGCTAAAAAAAAAAAAAAAAAAAAACCAAACTAAAATTCTGCTTTCCTTTCATAGCTGTAAATCTCAGTCACTCACTTTTATGAACTCTGAGGTTATTGGGAATTATTTAATGATTTCTTTAACTAAATTAACCCAGTTATCCGATGTCATTGCTAGGCTGTTGCACAAGATGGCTAGTTTGAAGCTGACTTGAGAATCCCTGTATTCCACACATGTCCAAAGAGCACTCTTGCCAGTGCTGGTACCATTAACATCTTCTGGCAGATCAGGACGTGGGTTCATCA
>NW_008590337.1:0-9267 GCF_000691845.1 Merops nubicus | reverse complement strand
GAATGCACGGCTGAACCTCCATTACATTCTCACAATTAGCATCTGAAAGCAATAAATACTAAGTGATATTTCAATGTATTGGTTAGATACTGGAAAGAATATTGGAATCCATCTTACACCACTGTGACCATTAATTTCAATGCCAGTTAACCCAAGCTGAATACCTGGGACTCAAACACAATACCAACAACACAAACATTAGTGCAGTACCAAGGAAGTGCTGTTAATATCATGAGTTCAAAACGTGACTGCTTACAGTTGTCAGCGTGTTGCCTGGGTGTTGATGACGCGCACTAGTCTCATCACAGCTGGAGTATATTTATAAACCCAAAGTAAAGCCATGATTGCTCAATTCTTCTGAGCAATGCCAGTAACAGAAATGAGTTAAATATGGAAGCACATGTAGCAATAATGGATTGAGTCTATAGTAATTGACATAAGTGGCCTATTTATAACCAAATTATAAGAAGTTGGTTTGTCACCAAGTTTATTGCGCGTTTCATCTAAATTGAAAAGTTAAAAGTTCAAAATAGCAATGACAAAGATGGGTCATATAGGAGGCATCACATTTGCTTTGTCGCCCATGTCTTTACAGTCCTCATCTCTAAACCAAATTTCTGGTTTGTTTTTTCCAAATCTATGTCTGATAATTCCAAAAAGACAAATGAAATGTGTGTATTTTCCCATGTTTTCAAACCAACAGTTGCACCCTGCCAAGACTCAGATACAGGAAACTGTTATTCATTTGCCTAGTCTTCATAATTTTCACAAGTTTTCCTTGTCTTCTGGTGGGAAAACATGCACGAGTGTAGTTCCTGTGGGACTGCATTTATTTCAGAGACAACACGGAGAAAAAGCAAAAAAGAAAGTATTTTGAAAGGTTTTTAGTTCCAAGTAGATATTAGGACAAAACCAGTTGTGTGTTCCCTGTTTCCATCGTGACACAGGAAGGATTACTAGGCAAATCACTATCAGTTGTTCCTTCACTGAAGCAGTGCTCTGACCAGTTAGTAGGTGGTGACACAAGTATCCCATTCTGCACTATTGTGAAACTAAGAAAAGGCACTGGCTCTTGGGCTAACCATTTTTTTTAATAAGTCAGTTTCAAAAGTTAGCTTCATATATCATGATAATTATGTGTCATTGAATGAGGGTGCAGTATTTACTTTTTGTCCTTCTGCTGTGCCAGGAGCTATACTAATCCATATACTATATCCATATACTAATCCATAGGTGGTGCCGTGGGAATTGGTAGTTATGCACTTCACTCACAAAAGGGAAGTAACAATATATTTATTGGTACAAGACAACATTTCAGCAAAGTTTGAAACAGTAAATGCAACTTTAAGGAAACAGAATTCAGTGGTGAGGTACACCTGATTATGTACTACACAGAGGACAAGGTAAATGTGAGATTATGGGTACAATTAAGACTGAGTGCACCCTTAGCAAAGATTAAAAATTTAAGCATGCTATATTTGTGTGTGTATATCCATATATATGTATATATCTCACAAATAATGTGTTGTGGCAAGGAATCTTTCAACCCCGGGGAGTATCCTTGACAGGCATCCCTGCTCAAGGGAAAATTCTGGAGTGCAGCCAGCTGCCATGCAGGAGAGCTCAAAGGGCTCTTGGGCTGCCTACTACTTATGGGGGTAAGATGATTGACTTATAGTCATATTTCCCTATTGCGCTTACACTTGAACATATTGTTCAGGTTAGCCCATGGCTATGGCATTGTTATGTATTTCCCCTGAATCCAGCTTAGCAGGGTGGCATCGGTACACCCAGATGCAGTCATGACGCCCAGATGCATTGTTATCACCAAAGCAGATAACCAGAGATAAAGGTCGTGTTGATGAGGGGTAAAATGCACCCTCACAGGTAGAAAAAGGGCCTCACCACAAAGAATAAGAGAGTAAAGTGTGTGACGACCCCTAGTTCTTTTTATTAGCTTCCAGTGTTCTGTGCTATGGAGCTAGCCAAGAGAAACAGAAGGAAGAGGACAAGCAGTTTCTGGCCTCTAAAATTATTTCTTGTATTTTATTTGCTTTTCCACTGTAACATTCTTTGTGGTGAGGCTTGGTTTTGCAATCATTGATTCTACATGACAGTAAATGATGCAAAGCTGCCTGCATGAACTTGCTGAGATCCTGAAAGAATAGTCTTCAGGCCCTACCCCTTTCAGTCTAACTGGGAAGAGTCCAGTGCCTTTGTTGGTAGTTCGACTGTGGACAAAGGCAACTATTTTCCTGATGACAAACAGGTAGAAGCAAACACATGAGATTGTAATATGAAGGTGTTTGCCTGATTTCCCTAAAAAGTGGAGAATAAGAAAAGGATGGAGCACAAGAGGTGTCCATTTTCTAGATGGAAAATGTAATTTTCTATATCTGGAAGCTACATGCACTACATAAATTATGAATCTCTGAAGTTCACTGAGTTATATTAATAGAAATAGTCACACTAGAACAAAAATCTTCCTTAAATTAATATACGCTTTGTGCATCAAACGAGCTCTAGTTCATAGTAATAGTCCTATTATATATATTTTCCCCAAATATATGAAAACAGTATTACTATTAATAGTCATAATCATAGGGAATGTGAATATGAAGCATTAAACTGAGCAGGAAAAAGCTTAAGAAAGTTTTACCTTTTGTCTTATAGAACTGATGCTCCCCAAGTCTTCAAAGTACAGGATCAGCATCTGCCCCAAGCTAAGGGTACTGAAACTGAAAACATTATTCCAAGACTGTCAAAAGAAATCACAGCATGGCTGAGGTTGGAAATGACCTCTGGAGATCCTCTGGTCCAACTCCCTTGCTCAAGTAGGGTCACCTAGATGTCCTTTCCCAGGATCATGTCTAGATGTTTTTTTAATATCTTTCAGGAGAGAGATTCAACAACCTCCCTTCAGGTATTTATATGCACTGACAAGATCCTCCTCAAGCCGTCTCTTCTCCAGGCTGACAGTCCCAGCTCTCTCAGCTTCTGCCCCTTTAAGAGATGCTCCAGTCCTTTAATCATCTTCATGGCTCTTTGTTGGATTCTGTCCAGTATGTCCGCGCCTCTCTTGTACTGGGTAGCCCAGAACTGGGCACAGCACTCCATCTGTGCTCTCACCAGTGCTGAGCAGAAGGGAGGAATCACCTTCCTTGACTTACTAGTAATACTTTGTCTGATGCAGCCCAGGATACTATTGGTCTTTGCTGTAAGGGCACATCGATGGCTGATAAATAAGATTAATCTCATTTAACCTGCGAAACCTAAAGGTTAGTTTATGCTAGCCATCTAGCTGTCTTCTTTAAAGGCTATGGACAAAAAGCCTGCACAGGAAAAATCATATCAATTTAGATGCTGGATGTTAGACAAATCCACTTTGTCTGATGAGGGTAGTAGAGGAATAATTTCCCTGTACCTGCTCAATATTCTTTTTTATATATGCAATGATGCCATTAACACTTTTTGCCATAGACTTAATATGAGATCAGAAATAATCTAGTTATCTAACAAGACTACCAGCTTCCTCTTCAGAATCACAGCTTCTCAGAAAGAAATACCACACCCTGTCAAAATCCCCAGCTTTCTCTATTCCTGATCTTGCATTTAGTTATTTCAAAATGTTTCCCTGACAATTCTACTACTGAGTAATAGCATCTGATATCAAAGCTTAAATTGAGGTGTTTAAACTACTTTTTTTTAAATAGAACATAACTGTGTGTCCTAATTTGAGTAAGAAAAGAAGTAATTCTGTTCAGTGATTTTACTTTACAGCTAAATCGCTTCTAAGTAACCGCATTTTCTGAAGTTAACAGCATATTTTTGTAGACAGTGTCTGCTTCCAGCAGTGATAACACTTGACATTTAGAGTTACCACCAAGGACTGGGATGCAGACAAAGGTCACTACTAAATCCTGTGTACTGTGTTGGGAGTTCAGAAAGTAAAAGTACTTCTGGGGGCTCTGTGCCTACAAGAGGAGTGCACAGCCCTTCTCAGGGGTCCTGCTGCACAAACCGGTGTGCCCTCTCAGTCCCTGTTTGCAGCACTCCAGGTCACACTGCTCCCTAGGGCCATTCAAATCTCCCACAGTTGCTGCCAGCAGATCTCTTTGCTCTTCCTTGGGTGTCTCTGGTGGCACAAATGTCCCATACCCTCGATCCAGCCCTCAGCCACAGAACTGACCACTGCCACAGCTGTGTGCCTCAACGACTTCCCTCAATATTCAAGAGTAGGTAATGTATACTTTTGCCTAGCATTAAATTATTCAACAATAAGATTCCTATTGCAAAAACAAATTGTGTAAATTTAAGTCCAGCCTATAACCAAGACACTAATAAGGTAAGTACCACAGAAACTCTCTATTTGACAGCTATATTGTAGCCTGAGGCCTCAGCTACCAGCTCAAGCAACTCAAAACTGTTTCTTTAAGAAAAGCTGTTTTTCTTCCTGGTTCTTATAGGTCAAGAGCAGAGAGCTTTGCAGATTGGCAGGCTGTTACAGGATTACAGACAGCAAACAAGCTTTCACAGAAATAGCATCTTCTGGCAATTCATAAGGGTCTTACACAAGTGCTAAGGCAACCATATAACTAACTCTGTTTAAATATACACATGTAATACTAAAGGGAGTTTCTAACTGGCCAAAAGCACAGGCTGCTTCACCAGTCTTGTAGGCAGCAATCTCATATTTCGTATTTTAAGAAACTTCACATACATTCACACACAAGACCTGCATGCACACCCCAAATATACACCAGCTCATGAAGTGCAGATGGTTAATGTTAGCCAGCAGAGAGATAACTAAAGGGAGAGGAATTAAAAAAAAATCTACTTGCAAGATCTCAGATACACCAAGTACACACATTCATATTTACAGTTTAAAAAAGCAGTCAATGAACATATAACTAGACATGCAGATAAATACTCCACTGCAAAGATTCCTCTGGGGCTAAGAAGCAGGGAGACTAAGACACAGAGCTTTTCACTAATAAAAGATTTCCTAAGATGTGTTATGTGTTATAGGCTCCCAGCAAATTGAGCTAGGATCCACCTCAGAACTTTTGCACTTCAGGGTACACTTCCAGCATTTATTTGTAATTCTTAACAGCACTGTGTCCAACACAAGAAAAAAAGAGGTGACCTACAGCCCAGGAGAAAGACTATTGATGACTCTTCTGCTCACCTATGAGCTTGCCTCTCTAATTTCTTGCTTACACAAAAGCATGACTAAGTGGCATGTCAAGAAAAGATGTGGGAAATACAACTTTTCATAGAATCACAGAATGGTTCTGGTTTGAAGGGACCTTTGGAGATCATCTGGTTCAAGTCTCCTGCTCAAGCAGAAACCTGTAAAGTTAAAGCTGGTTGAAAGAGTTCTGTGAAAACAGGCAAGTTGAAGTGAGGGTCCAAAACACATTAATGTGTGGGGGAGTAGAACAAATCTGACCTACCTAAAAAAGGCATTCCATGGCACAGATACCTGCATGTAACGATCCTTTTATTTTCTATACTCCATGCTGAAACTCCAACAAGATTATTGTTAGGTTTTGATTAAAAACATCTTACAAAAGCATGTGTTCATCTACCATTGTCATAAGGAAGGCAACACAGACTGGATAAAGATTTTAAGAGCTACCTCAGGATTTCAGTGAATGTTAGGCACTTCAAAGACAAATTTGATTTAAAATTAAAAAACAAACAAACCAACCAAAAAACTCAGAACAAACTTGATCAATCAGTAATGATCTAAGTCAAGAATGAACTGACAAGATTCTTCTATCTTCAGTTTAAAAGATCCGTGAGCTCTTGTTGTTGCCATCCTGTTCACACCCAAAAGTGCTGTGGGCTTAAAAAGGAAGCAACATGTTTTAGACAAGCCTACAGGGTTCTACACAGACACAGTACAAACTCCTATGAATACAAACTGGTTTAGCAGCTGCCCAGCACACCTATCTCAAGAAACGTGACTGGGTTTTTTCAAAACAAAGCACTGATGACTTTCATTTATCTTTGTTCTGTTTGGCACTGCAGATGGTGACACATGCTGTCAGAGCTAAAGAATTGTTATCCAGAATGGGGTTCCAACTTATCTGTCCTCCAACACTCCTCTAGGCACCAAGGAATCACTAGGAAGGTTTTGTGCCTTCTACCCCAAAATATCTTGCTATTTGAGTCAGTGACCATTTCAGATAGAACCCTTAGTCTTGATTTGGAACCAGAATCAATCACTTCCACCTCCCAGATGAACACCCTAGCTTCTAGGCTGAAAAGCCCAGCTCCTTTGTGCTTGCCCTCTTGACATTCTCTCTGTGCTCCTTAAGCAGTCACACAGCTAATGGGACTCATACCCATGCTCTATCCTTCCTGGACAGGGGCTGTCACCAGTAAGATGCTAGCAAAGAAATGGGCACCTTTTCACCTTGTGGCTGTTCACTTCTTTTTAACTGCAGGTACACAGAAGTACTCATCTGCAGCCTGCAAAACATGAGATGATTGGTAGCACCCAGAACTATCATATCCTCTTGCTTACTGGTTACTTTTGCAGGACTTCTTCCCACTCCTTTATCTCTGCGTTTGTTGTCGTTCACCTCTCTGAGGCTCACATCTCCTCATCCCACTGGAGGACTATAGCCACCTACCTTTAGCTCCTGGATTCACCGCTAAAGGCTGTAAACCTTTAGCTACGTGACTGTTCACCACCCAGGTCTTAAAGTGGACTTACTTAACTAAATGACAGTTTATCCCTCTTTATGGCCATAGTCTTCCTTATAAATCCACAGTTCTCTTCAGCAAGCAAGGTCAAAATGACACAGGTCCAAAAGGTCTGGGTTTCCTCTTCCTTTCTCCCAGTAGTCAGTGAGGTTCTACCAACAGAATTCAGACTGTGCTGGGAATATTTGAAAATTGCTGCTGTGCTGGGGCCCAAAGTGTAAGGCCTGGTAAGCTACACAGAGAAGCTGTACTCAGGTAGAGGACTCTGGTTAGGTACAGTTAGACAGCAATTCCTAAAAAGATTCCCAGATCACTGTACTGGTTTTGGCTGGAATAGAGTTCAATTTCTTCGTAGTAGCTTGTTAAGGGACTATGTTTTTCATTTGTGCTCAAAATAGTGTTAATAACATTTTTTAGTTACTTAAGCAATGCTTATACAGCATCAAGGTGTTTTCTGCTCCTCACACTGCCCTGCCAGTGAGTAGGCTGGAGGTGCACAAAAAGTTGGGAGGGGAACAGCTGCCCCAAACTGACCAGAGGGATCTCCCATACCATATGATGACATGCTCAGCAGTAAAACTGGGGAAGAGGCTGGGGGCCAGAGTGGCACACTGCTCAGTGACTGGCTGGGCATCACTCAGTTACTGCACCACCATCCCACCAGTGTGGAGCAAGTGTGATGCCTAGTCACCAGTCAGGGTTAAACTACAACAGTCACCTGGGAGAGAAGCCAAAAGAGAAGTGCCCATCTCCCTCACTCTTCTGTTAAAAACTTGTCCAATATAGAATGATATTATTATTATCAGACAAACCAATAACCATATTCCTCCCTCCAGTCTTAAATCATACACAAACAATCCAAGGTGCCAGACCACCACAGGGAGCAATAAGTTAATTTAAACACACTCACTCACAGCATAGGATGTAAAGAAGGGAGCAAGCTGGCCAATGAACCAAGACATTGGAGATGGAAGGACTCAGACAATCAGTCCAGTTATGTAGAATTTTCCCAGAGAGAGACCCATGATCTTCTCCTGCCATACTGGAAACTTCTTCCTCTGAAGAGTCAGAGGAACCCTCACACTATATAAGCAAACCTCCCAAGCCCACTGCAAGCAGTCAGCTCTTCCAGAGATAGCTTCTTGCCCTGCCTCTAAGTTAATGTGGAAGGCAGGGGCACCTGATGGTGATCTCCTAATCAGTTTCCACCCAAGGCTGGCCCGATTCTGGGTGAAAAGCAGTCAGGAGGGTCTTTCTTGACTGGTTGTGGACATCCTCTATATGCCAACCCTCATTCAGGGCTGGAGGTTTAACCCCAGCACTTCACTCACTGAAGTTTTTAAGAAAAGGTTAGTAATAACTTCTGATTTCTTTAGAATTGGTATAGGCACAGTTCATTCCACCCTGTGGCAGAGGAATGGACTACTGACCTAAGTCCCTTCTGATGCTGCAATGGTCTGATAAGGGTCAAACTCAACATTTTTCATGAGTTGGCCACAATAAAGAAATCTCTCTATGTGCTAGAATTTCTGAGTGGGCAATAGAAAGGAAATGGCCCAGCTGTGCCCACCAGAATCTGAAATTGCAGAGCTCAATTCCTTTTTTTCTGCCATGGTAAACCTAGGCAGTCATTTTTCTTCACCACTGCTGAGACCAACAGTGCAGCCTGACAGTGACATGCACCAGCACAGCATGTTGGTCTGCCACAGAGCATAAGGACTGTTGGACAGGAGAAAGATGGGTAAGCAAAAGGGGGAAGATCGAGGTGCCTCCCTGTTTGTATGTGTAGCTCAGCAGTCACCCGCAAGTGGGTGGTCAAGGGGCAAAAGATGCAGCAGCTCTGCCAGTTCAGCTTTTGGCTTTGTTTGTCAACATGAATCCTTTTACGGCTCAGACCTCAGCTGATAACAATGTTTTTCTATATGGCATAAGCAAAAAGAGACTTCCTAACGTATCAAAAACTGTCAAAACCTGGCGATTTCTCTCCCAGTCTGTGGTGAGGCTTTTTCTAGAAGGCATGGTTATAGGTGTGACAGAGGCTGGACTGAAGACAAGGAATATATCTGCTGAATTAAAAAAAACTTTAAGAAATCACATTTTGCTGCCTTAAATATCTGGGTCTCGCCTGTACAGTTTTCCTCCATAAAAACCATGCACTTACAGTTCCTGAAGATCTTCCAAGACCTGAGTGACCATTTTATGAGGAACCTTATAAACATATATGTAATAACAAAGCACCCTGTAAAGATAACATGCTCTTTATTGGTAAGACACAGATTAAAAAGGCAAACTTGCTACAATTCTCAGGGAAGTGGTGAAATCATTTACATACATTAAGGAAAGCGAATTTTTTTTATCTTTTAAAAGAAAGTACAAAACTTGATTAGCTTCATCAGTAGCCTCATGTTACATTATGCCCATAGCACTCCAGGGTTTTAAAAACAATTTACAGTGGTCCTCATGGAAAACCTCATGATTCTGAAATCAGAGAGGAAACAGGAATTTTTCTTACAAATAAGTAGGCATCTACTTACACTGGAGATTAGTGTC
>NW_008590336.1:8345-10042 GCF_000691845.1 Merops nubicus | reverse complement strand
CAGAGCAGGAGGTTTGGATAACCCAGCGCTTGATGTGGCACCGAGAAAATCCCATCCCTGCCGGGGCAGCCCCCACGCTCCACAGCCCCAAACCAGCTGGGATAAGAGTCAGAGCAGGGTTTGGGTCCCTGCACATCCCTTTGGGAGCACAAGGAGATCATCCCTCCCCCCATTTTACCCTCCTCCCCTCAGGGAAGGAGCAGGATTCATCCGTTCACGACTCGGAAGCACTGGCACCGAACTGGGTTTGCCACCTGCCACTCCACCCATCTCCCTCGCTGAAATGCTGTTTCTATATTAAGGCTAATTAATTATCCTAGGCTGTGAAGCCAGCCCTCAAAGCGTCCTGCAGAACAAGCCAGCAAGGGGGGAAAACACTTGCAAACTAATGTCACCTCCTTCAGCATGCCCGGAGTCACCCGGCACAACCGCAGGCTCCTGGATGAGCCCGAAAAGCTGCCCGGCCCAGGCAGCGTGGTGAGGGCTGGAGGCTCCCAAAACCCACCCCAGGAGCTGGCAGGGCTGGGGACCTTGGCCCAGGGAGGCTTTGGCATCGTCAGGTCCCTGGTGAGCAGAGCTGGTGCCACCCACACTGAGCAAAGCAATCCCAGCTCTGAATTCTGTGGTATCGGGAGCTGCCTGATTGATGGTTGAAGCTTCGTGATAACCCCTCCTTGCTGAGCCAGGGTGAAGGGACTGAGCCCAGCAGCTCCAACCCAGCCTCTGTGGGTGCTCATCCTCCTCTCCTCCCCTGTGCAGACAGGGAGAACCCTCCTGAGTCATCCCAAAGCAGATGTCACATTTAACGTGGAAGAAATTGCACGAAGCTTTCCCCGCTCCAGGGGAGCTCCCTGCCACTCAGCAGCACTTTCCCTCACCCTGGGCAAAGCAAAACCAACAAAAACGGCTGGAAAGGGAGGTGGGTGCTGACCTGGGGCTCCTACCACATCTCCCTGCCCCGTTTCAGGGCTGGGTTTCTCCCCGCGGGAGCTCGTCCCTCCCCTCCTGAGCTGCCGTGGGACCGAGGAGCTGCCTCTCTCCTCTTCCTGCCTCGCCGCCCGAGTGGGAACGAAAAGCCCTTGCACAAATAAAAAGCCCACATACAGGATGTCCAATAGACTGTTGGCTTCCCTCGTTTCGCTGATCTGATACAATCACGGGAAAAACAGTCGCAGCCCTTGTGCAACGAGGGGGTTATAAATAGCTGCGAGGCACGGGAACCCGGCGGGGCTCCGCGCTGCCCGGGCTGGGGATGCTGCTGCTGCTGCTGCAGGCAGCCTGGCCCCCTGCAGCCCCCTGCATCCCTCTGCATCCCTCTGCCCCCTCTGCGTTCCACGGCATCCCTCTGCAGCCCACTGCAGCCCCCTGCATCCCTCTGCATCCCTCTGCAGCCCACTGCAGCCCTCTGCAGCCCCCTGTATCCCTCTGCATTCCACTGCATCCCTCTGCAGCCCACTGCAGCCCCCTGTGTCCCACTGCAACCCACTGCATCCCCCTGCAGTCCACTGCATCCCTCTGCAGCCCACTGCAGCCCCCTGTGTCCCACTGCAACCCACTGCATCCCCCTGCAGTCCACTGCATCCCTCTGCAGCCCCCTGTAGCCCTCTGCAGCCCCCTGTATCCCACCAATGGCACGGGCAGGGCCAGCATGTCCCACCACATCCCACCACATCCCACTGCATCCCACCACCAGTATG
>NW_008590336.1:0-7807 GCF_000691845.1 Merops nubicus | reverse complement strand
GGCCAGGCCGGGGCCAATGTGCCCTACCACACTCCACTGCCAGGATGGGCAGGACAGGGACAGTGTGTCCCACCACATTCCACTTCATCCCATCACATCCCACCACCAGGATGGGCAGGACATGGCCAGTGTGTCCCATCACATCCCACTTTATCCCATCCCATCCCACCACTGGGATGGGCAGGACAAGAGCAGCATGTCCCACCACATCCCATCACATCCCACCACATCCCACCTCCAAGATGGGCAGGACAGGGCCAGTGTGTCCCATCACATCCCATCACATCCCACCTCCAGGATGGGCAGGACAGGGCCTGTGTGTCCCATCACATCCCATCACAACCCACTGCATCCCACCTCCAGGATGGGCAGGATAGGGCCAGCGTGTCCAAAAACATCCCACCTCCAAGATGGGCAGGACATGGCCAGTGTGTCCCATCACATCCCACCACCAGGATGGGCAGGAGATGGCCAGTGTGTCCCACCACATTCCACTGCATCCCATCCCATCCCATCCCACCACTGGGATGGGCAGGACATGGCCAGTGTGTCCCATCCCATCCCATCCCATCCCACCCCCAGGAAGAGCAGGTCAGGACCAGCCTGTCCCACCACAGCCCTGTCCTGGTGTCAAACTGCAGGGCTGGCACACAGAGCTGCTGCCTCAAACCATGAACATGATCACAGTGTGATGTTCTGCTTCAAAGAGGTTCCTCCCACTGCTCCTCTGGGATCTCTTTTTGATTTTTGGAGGGGAGTTAAGAAACTTCTCAGAGTAGAATGAAAATCCCTGTGCCAGGGGAGGGGTCTGGTTCTGGTTGGGTTTTATTAATAAAGGGGAAAATGAAGTTATCTTTGTTCCTGGTGAGGAAGGGTCCTGGAGCCCCTCATCCCATCCCCTGGCTGCATGGACGTGCCAGGGACCACGAAGCAAGGACTGAGGAAGGGTTAAAAGGACAATTTTGGCTCCTTTCTGCAAGTTAGGGATCACTTCCTCCAGCATTTCATCCAGTTCCACCCCCTGCCATGGGCAGGGACCTCCCACTCCAGCAGGTTGCCCAAAGCCCCATCCAACCTGGCCTTGAAAAAACCATGGAAAGCTTCAGGAATTTGTGTGTCACCTCTGTGTGTTTGCTTGTGCAAGATTAATAGCAAGTATAAAATCATATTTTTCACTCTGGGACCTCACTATAAATCTGGAAACAGCCCCATGCAGCCCTTTCCCATAAATATCCAGAGATTTTGGGATTCCCACTCACAGTTTTCACAATTTTTTCACAATTTTTGGCCCAAACTGAGTGCTTTCTCCAGATACCACATTGCCCTGAACTCTTTCCTGTGGAAAATGTGCCATTTGTCTCTTTTTCTCCCACTCAGAGAGGCTTTTTTTAATGTGACATCTTTTGTGGGAAGCCACCTCAGGATGGGTCTGCTCGTGTCTGCAGCCTGGAGGGAAAAAATCCCACAAGCTCTGGGCTGGGAAAAGGAGAAGCCTGGAGCTTCTGAGATCATGCAAAGCTCAGCTGCCTCCTCCAACTTCAATGCTGGTGTCCTTGCCCTCTCCTGAGGTCCTGGCTTTCTTCACTTGGTGGCACAGTGGCCACATGGTCCTGAGTGGAATTTAGGATGGAGAAGGGTTAAACACAGCCCTGCTGGGGCTCAAGGTTTGGATAGTGAGCCTCACAGGGGAGGGAGATGATGCTGTGACACTGCTGAAGCTCCACACGGGCTCATCTTTCCTGCTCACTCCAGCATCACCCTGAAGATCCTCAGGTTGTGCTTCTCCCACAGCGGGTGTCCCGTGGTGCCAAATCCAGATACAAAATCCAGAGAGGAGGGAGCATTCCTGTGATCCCACAGCCACACAGGAACCATCCATGGGACACAGCTGAGAAAACACCTTGGGAAATATCCAGTTGTTGAAGGCACTGGTGGGACTTCAATAACAGCAGCAACAGGTCTCTGACTTCCCAAACACCCACCACAAACCCTTCTTTCTTCTTTATGACTTCTTAATACATCACTCCAGTCTTCCTTCCAATCAATTTCTGGCCAATCCCTTCTCCACGGAGCGAGGTGTTGCAGAGACAAGATTTTGGGTGCTCAGCCAGCACTCCCCAGCTCTGCTGATGGCCTCATCCTGCTTCCCATCGCCCAGAGCCGCTGGGGACGGGCAGGGGAGCTGCTTGATGGTGGGAAATCTCAGCATCCCTGCCAGCTCCTGCCCGCTCTGGCTGTCACCCCCAAGCTAACAGGGCCATATTTGGTCTCATTTTGGCCAGGCAGTGGCCTCGCTGCAGGTCCCTGGGGCTCCACTCCTCTGGCACCCTTAAAAAGAACAGCAAAATATGTTTCGTTCCGCAGCCCGTGCCAGGGGTGGGACTATTTCTGGAGCAATGAGAACATTGCTTGGCAGTGCCAAGGAGCTGTGGGGATACCTGTGTCCTCACTGGGGTCCCTCTGCTGCTTTTTCCAGCAGCCAGACGTGGCTCAAGCATCCTGATGTCCCAAGCTCAGCCCCACGCTGGATCCAATCCTCCCCCGGGACCGGGGCGACGGACAGGAGCTTCCTCCTCAAATGCATCCCTTAGCTGAGAATGACTTTTAAAAACCAAATTAACATCAGGATTTATCGAAAGGGATTCATTAGGGCTGTTGATGGAAGCCAGATCCAGAATTTGGCTCGGGAAGAGAACAAATCTGAGCCCAAAAGGGAGCACGGGGAGGGAGAGCCGTGGCGCGGAGCTGCAGGCAAACGTTCTGTGGCATATTACACAGAATTGATGTCTGTGCAGATGAAAAGGTTTGAACTGAAAGAATCAATTAAGTTTCCTTGCAGACAGCCTCTTCTAACCCAGGGGGGAGGGCCCTGGGGGCAGCAGGGCCCCTTGTCTCTCTCAGCAGCAGCCCTCAGTTGCCACCTCTGATGCCCAAAGCAGCCGCAGCCCTTCGCCGCAGCCCCACGGGTGAGGAGGAGGCTCCATCCAGGTGGAAACCACAGCCCAGGAATAAAATCCATCATCTAAGGAGATTTAAGGTGAGGAAGAGGAAACTGTGTGGCTGCTGTCACCTTTGCTGTGGCTGTCAGTGTCCTCGTCTGGGCTGGGGCACTTTAGTGTCATCCATTCATCCATCCAGACTGCTCCAACACCATCCATCCCCCTGGAGCACTCTGAACCCACCTGGACTCACCCACCTGGCTGTGCATCCAATGCTGTCTGTCCATCTGTCTGTCCATCTATCCATCCACCAACCCATCCATCCATCCATTCATCCATCCATCCATCCACAACCCACCCATCCATCCATCCATCCCTCCCTCCTGACAACTCCAAGCCTGACCCAACACCACCCATCCACCTCTGTCCTGAGCAGACAGGACAGAGCAACTCAGGTGGCACCAGAGCCCCCTTCCCTGGATCCCAGCTGGAGAACATGGCTCTTCCCCTTCTGACTCAGGAGGATGGTTTGAAACATTTTTTTAATGACCTCAGAGAGCTGCATCCTGCACTAAAAACATCTTCAGGGTTGTCCCAAACAGGCTGATCCCACAGTGCCCATGAGGCTGACACAGTAATAAGAGGCTAAGAACACCCCTGCAGATGAGGCACCTCAGGGAGCAGGGCAACCACAAGCAGCAGGACACCCTGGTACTCAAGGAACAAGCAACAGGACAAGAGGAAATGGCCTCAAGTTGCCCCAGAGGAGGTTGAGGTTGGAGCTGAGGAACAATTTCTTGCCCTGGAGGGTTGCCCAGGGCTGTGCCAGGCTGCCCAGGGCAGTGGTGGAGTCCCCACCCCTGGAGGGGTTTCCAAGCCGTGGAGATGTGGGGTGAGGGACACGGGGCAGTGGGGACCTGGCAGTGCTGGGGGGCTGGCTGTAATTAAATTAATTAAGTCATTTTAGTCCTGAGGAGTGGGACTAAAACCTCTGCAGCTCGCAGGGACTGAACACTCACCAGCCAGCAACCCTCTGTGGTGGCTCCTGGGGCACAGCTCATCCAGCTCCTGGTGGCTCCCAGGGATGTGGAGGTGACAAGCTGGCTCTGTGACACATATGTGGCGAGTTGAGGAGGTCTCAGAGCAGATCCAGGGGTCTTACACCCCTGTGGATTTGCAGCAGGATGGGCACACCCCCATCCCAACTTTGATGCTCCTTCAGGGTGGGTTTTCCTTCCCAGTGCTGAACCCCCCGGGGCCCTGCTGAGGCTGCGTGACCTGGGAAGGGGGGCAAGACACATTTTTGAGGGTAAAATGGACATTTGCCACTCCTGCCCTTGCCCATCCACTGCCCCAGATGATGTGTGGCCTCGCCAGCATCAGCCAGGCCACACACCCCTCGGGGCTGTCACACAAAACATCCCTCATCCCTAAACTCATGCTGGATTTATTTCCACCTAAGAGACCAATATAACCACAAAAGAATCCAGCCTTGACTTTAAGAGAAACAACAAAACTCCTCTGCTAATTTTACCTCTGAGGCAGGCTATTATTAACATGTCATTATTCTTCAGAAGATTTTGATGCTGCCCAGCCCAGGACACATAAAATCCCTAAAAACTCCAGCGTGTGATTTACAGCTTGGCATCAGGGGGTGGCAGGGAAGTAACTCAGCCCCTGTCACTTCTTGCTCCTGCTTAAGGTAGGGGAAATGGTGATTTCCATTTGACAGAGATGAATTCAACCCCTGCCAGAGTGGGGGAAACCTCCTGGCAAGGGCAAGGAGCAGGTCTGGGAACCCCCAGCAGCAAGGCAGGCAGGGACAGCAGCACCTCCCACACCCCCCACCGAGGCAAACTGACAATTTTGGGGGCTTTTCTCCCCAATTTCTTCCAGCAGCACCAAGGGGTGGGGTGGGCAATGCCAGGATGGCTGTTGCCTTCTCACTGTCACCTGCAAATTCAACTGGCCACGGGGCTAATTGCTGGGGGCTCAGGACCCCTTCGTCCTCCCCCCATCTCTTTTTGGGGCACAGTTTGTTACTCCCAAATCTACCTGTTCAAGGAGGAGCCAGGGAAGCAGCAGGGCTTCCCAGGGAGCAGCATGATGATCTCTGCCCATGTTTTATCCCCCACAAAGGGGCTATTTTCTACCTTAGATTTTAGTCCCAAGCAGAATATTTTATTGCCCAGCCAAGAGAGTCGCCCTCATCCACCTGCTGGTGAATCCTCACTTCACTTAGGTGCCCTGCCAGAGGTCTTTGCAATTATCCAGCTTTAATTCCCTGCAGGCACGTGTCCCCCAGAGCCTGGGAATTCCAGCAGCAGGGTGGAATTCCCTGCTGGGTGCCAGCAAGAGCCTGGGTCAAACAAACCAGGGGAGAAACCACCATGCACCAGTGCTGGCCCCAGCTTTTTATGGGTTTTTTTCCTCTCCTCCTCTGCAGGAGGGCTCTGTGGCTTCTACCATGGATAAGGGCTTGGGAAGCAGGCCAGGAGAGCCAATCAAGTGGTGCAGATTTGCATATTAATGAGATCTCCTAAATATGCTGGAACCTCGACAGCATAAACCACTTCAATTACTCCCATTTTGCTGTTGGGGTTTTCTTCACCTTGGAGGAAAGGGCTTTAACCTCAGCCCTTCTGGGTAACAGCATCAAACCTCATGAAAGAAGAGGAAGAGGGGAAGAACATGAGAGCCACAGACACTGTCTCCATCACCAAGCAGGGCAGAAGGTGGGAACCTCACCTACAACTTCAGATAAACCCTGGAGTCCTCAGCACAGCAGAGCCAGGGACCTGCTGGAGTGGGGTCAGAGGAGCCCCAGCAATGACCCCAGGGCTGGAGCACCTCAGCACCATCCCTTTGGTGGGTTTTGGTGGCAGAAGGGCTGAGCCAAGGGAGGAGGATCCTTTGCAAAGCTGGAGGGATCCATCTCCACCCCCCAAGCTCGGCTAGAGGGGCTGGCAAATGAATTCTCCATGATTTAATTAGGTTTTGTCTCTGCTTTAGGGCATATCGACATAATGGAAGTTTTTAAATGCAGTCATTTTACACCAAAAGGTTATTAATATTCCAGCACTCACCAGGAAGAGAAAGCAACATGATCAGGTGTGGGTTGATCTGGTTTGGGGGTGGATTTCAGAGTCTTTGGGGCTCTTGCCCCCTCGTGTCTTCCCCCATCCAAAGCCCCAAGGCACCAGGGACGGTCTGAGCCCAGCAGTGAGGGAAGGTCACTTCTTCTCCAGATATTTTCCAATCTCCAGCTCTCTCAGAAATCACCCAACCATGTCCACACACTTCAAAAAAAAAAGAAGAAGAAAATATAATAAGATTTTAAATTGCTTCCTCCTGAATTTCAATCACTTCATATATTACGTCCATGATAACTCCTGCACTTCCCATTTTCCTCCAGTCCTTTCTTCACACACAAGTCCTTGTGCTAATGAATTCCTCATTTCTATTTACTAGGAAATCCTCATTATTTGAGCCTCAGTCAGCCTGGAGCAGGCACAGAAGGTCCCCAGCACAGTGCCTGGCTTGATGGAGCAGGAAGCTCATGTAGAGCTGCTCCACAGGCTGCTGCTGAGAAGGGTTCAGGCATTGAAAAGATCTTCTAAATCAACAGAGCTCTGCTGCAAACTGGGGCAGCACTCCACATAATTCACCTGCTCTCCTCTTAAGAGTTCTTTTTTTACATTTTTTGGGGAAAAAAGGCAGTTGGGGAAGGGGAAGGTGGGGTACCTGGGCTCGATGCTGCTCCTCTGGCACATCTGGCTGGGGAGATGCTGTGTGGGTCCACGTGGAGATCCTCTTGGTGCTAGGTGACCTCTGATTTATCCTCCTGCCCCTCAGGAGGGGGAAGCAGCTCCAGCCACGGGGCTGAGGGATGGGGCAGAGCTGCTTTTATCCCCAGCAGGGAGCATGAACCAGCAGGAACTCCTGAACCAAGTGGTTTGAAGCTGCCTTCAAGGAGGAACGAGAGGGCTGTAATTCTTGAGGGAGAGGTAAAGCATCTCCCTGGGCATCCCATCCCTGATGGGCCAAGGGCTGCCCCCAGCCTGGCATCCTTTTCCCCCGACCCCAGTGAACCCCCACGAACAGTCAGTGCAGAGGTTTTGCTCAATAATTTGCCAACCAGGGCTTAGGGGAAGAGGAACGAGGGGTAGGATGGAACCAGACCCAATTAGCAGATGGGTCAATGAAGGAGGAGGAGGAATGAAGGAGGAGGAATGGAGGAGGAAGAGGAGGAGGAGAGGTGATGGGGATGGGTGGTGGTCCCCATGACCTGGCCAAGCAGACACCTTGATGCTCATCCTCTCCCATCCCTGCTGCTGGAAACTTTCCCCAAGAATGGTTTCAATGAGTCGTTTATCAATGAAATGTGCCAATTAAAATCTGTCCTCTTGTTTAATGAATAGGGCAGCTTTATAGTCGACAAATGAGGGAGGTTCTTGATGAGCTAATTGGTTCATTAACGGAAGCCTGGAGGCTTTTGTTTCCCAGCTCCTTCCCCTCCCTCTGGAGGAGTTGTAGCCACTGTGAGGAAGAGTGTGAGATGCCTGCAGCTGAGCCAGCAGCTGCCCAACACAGCCCAGACCTGAATCCAGGAAAGAAAGAGAGGAAAAGATAATTTTTTAAAAAAAGAATAGAAATTTAAATACAAATTTAAAAGGACAGAAAAGGTTCTGACCCAGTTGAGAGTGAAACCACTGCTCTGTTTGCCACAGGAGCCTTCAGGGCAGGTACATCCCGAGGGCACAGCCAAGCTCCTGGGGTCACCCACTGCCCCGTTCACAGCCAGCCCTAAAAATCCCATCCCACTGCTCCCAGTACAAACCAGGAGAGGGAAGGAAAGGAAAGGAAAG
>NW_008590335.1:0-36611 GCF_000691845.1 Merops nubicus | reverse complement strand
CGGGCTCTGCTCACCACAACACCAAGGCCATCGAAGTCAGTGGAAGCTATAGACAGATTGTGACAACTTTGCATACAAAGCATTGTGTGACAATCACATATTATGCTGAAATGTAAGTAGAAATTCAAAACTCCAGCTAGTTCTTATTCATGCTGATATTGCAAATGTCTTGGCAGTAGAGATGTGAAATAGCAACAACAAATACCTGGTCAAGGAAATAAAAAAGAAAAATACTATTCTTTTCTGAGAATTAAAAATTTCTCAGGTAAGACATCAGGAAATGTCTCTTTTCTTCTGCATGAATAAAGCTTCCCATTAAAAAAAGAGCTAACTCAGAAAAGAAAAATAATAATGCCCATGTTCTGTACTTTGGTATTAGACAATGTTTCTGAGTGATTGTGTCTGCACACAGAGGAGGGTGGAAATAAAAAGAGGTAGGAGAAGGAAGAGGGAAACATCTTTGACAGTGGCAGCAGATTGAAGTGACTGTAAAAATAAGGACTCAGGGATATGTTGTCAACCAATGGGGTTTTTTTCACATAATTTTCCCTTTTGATTCATAAGTATACTCATGGGAATATCTTTTTCTTTAGACTTCTTTCTTTTTATGACTCTGAATTACAAGCATCAGTCCTGTAGAACTTCCTGAGCTGATATAGCAGTTCTGTAATTACCAGCTGCTTTTGTACAGGACTGAATGCTGTCCCTGAGGCAGTTAATTTACCAGTCTGATATGGCAAGTCTACGTGCAGAGGGTTATGACGTCGCTGCTGTTAGCTCTTCCCTTTGCCACTCTGTCAGAGCGACTGAGACGGGTACTTGAGGCACGGCCTCTGCAGCTCCCAGGCTGTTGTCCTGGTGCAGCAGAGCAGGCTGTACCTGGGGAGTGGGCTGCCTGGGGCTGACACAAGTCTCTCTCTGCTGACTGCTGGGATGTTGTAATAGCTGGAAAAGCAGCAAGGAGAAAAGTTGGTACTTGCAGTGCCTGAAGTTGTCATGCTGGTTTTGCCAGAGAAGAGGTTAAATTTGCATATCTAAGGTTCTAAAAAAGGTTTCTTTTTTGCTGCAGTTACAGTGAGTTAAAGCTTTGATCTGTTTCTTGTAGAAAATAAAATACCTTAAAGCCAAGCAACTAGATGGTGAAACATAATTCAGTTCAGTCATATGAAGTGCTGGGGTTAAACCCCCAGCCCTGAATGAGGGTTGGCATATGGATAATGTCCACAGCCAGGTAAGAAAGATTGGTTTTCACCCAGGGTCTGGCCAGCCTTGGGTGGGAACTGATGAGGAGGTCACCACCAGGTGCCCCCACCTTCCACGTTAACTTGGAGGCACGGCAAGGAGCTACCCAAGAAGCCACCTCTATAAGAGCTGACTCTGCTTGCAGCAGAGTTGGGACATCTGCTTATGTAGTGCATGTGCTGTGTGGGAATTCTGCCTATTGGAAGGGCTCCCTGACTCCTCATGACACATGGAGTTCCCAGGATGGTGGAGCAAGATCGTGAGTTTCTCTCTGGGAAACTACTGCATAATTGGACTTGTTGCCTGGCTGATTCCATCTCCCATGGCTTGGTTCTGGAATCAGCTTGCTCCCTTCTTCACACAATGTGCTGTGAGTGAGAGCATTGACTTGTTCCTCCCTCTGGTTGTCTGGCACTTTGGATCTCTGGTGTGTGATGTGGGAGAGGAGGGAGGACTTTGACTTCTGGTCTGCCTGTTAGTGGTAATGTCATTCTATATCAGGCAAATGGTCAGCAGAAGAGTCATAATGTAGAACTAATTCCATAAAGGAGTTAATTGCATTAATGCTGATTACCGTGTGCTTGAATTCTAAGCATCCCATCATCCACTGGTCTCTTTTATGTGTACTTCGGACTATACCATAAGGTTACCTATTGCTTCTCTTAAATAGAGGTGTCTTAGTTTTACCCATTGTCAGCATCTAATTATCCCATCCCCCATAGTTCCTAGGTGTAGATTCTGTCTCTCTTTTGGAGTTGTTGTCTTATCTGGACATAAGGGGAGAGCTTGATGTATCTCCCAGCCAATAGATGACCAGCTAAGTGTACTTGCTCATGCATACCTCCTGTGTCCAAAGCATAGTGAATGTACCCAGAGTTGCTATAAATACATGCCAGAATTAAATTATTTGTTACTTTTCTGCAAACTGTCCCACTTCAAGTAATTAAATGTTAGGCTAGATGGAGATAGAAAATGGTTGTATATTAGAGCTCATTTGTAAAATAGGTGATTTTTAGCTCTTTAAAAGAGGTTTTCAGGTAGAGGTTGTTGTGGTTTTGGTTTTGCTTGGTTTCAGGTGTTTGGTTTTTTTTCCTTTATCTGAGTCTCTCAAAATACTGTCCAGCACTGGAACCTTTGAGTAAAAGAAGATGCTGGCATTACGCTATTGGGAGTTCTTTAGGATACAATAAATCTTCTGAATTAAGCCTTACATGGGAAATAAGCAGGGTATTGACTGGCAGAGAGACAAAAGTGGTGGAGCAGATGACACACATAACAGGTGTTTGGTATGTACAATATCTCAAGGTCTTGTATAGCACTAAATATGTTATAAATTGCACCAAGCATCATAATAAATATAATAAAAGTTTGTGCTGTTATATTACATGTCAAAACATATGTTGAAAGCTGTTGCTTGTGTCCTGCCTCCTCCAAACAGCCAGGGACTTAAAACAAGTATGATGGATAAGTAGAGCTTTTGTATAAGGAGTCAGTTTCCTCCCATTTCCAAAAGAGTGATCAGATTTTTGTTCAGAAATATTAAATAAAGGCATGTTGGAAGTGGACTTTGAAAACAGGGTACATACTGAGACACTAGTGTCTTGAAAGTGTAGTTTTGGGTACCAGACACTGAGAGCAGAAAAAAATGCAAAGAACATATATGTTGAAACAAGCAAAACCTAGAATATTTTTTTTCTCACCACTTGCTGCTTGATGTAGCTGTGAATACTTGACATTTTCCAAAGAATCATTATTCATTGTATTGCTACATTTTCTTTTCATGGTTATGAGAGAAATGTGCATATTTTATCTCTTCTTTCTAAATATACCACACTGTTTCTCTCATTTCCAATGCTTATCAGTGAAATTTTCTGCTTCCTGTTAACACTTTTTTCCCATTTAAAATGTATATGTAGTTTGATATATCTTTTTCCTTCATAAATTTACTTTTGTGTTAAGATATACAGATCATTTACAGTCTGCACTGAACAGTATTTCATATGGGCTTTTTAACCACCCATTTTCTTCTTTACTTTTTCACAAGTGCTATGTCTCTCCTCTCTTAAATACTGTGTTGCATTTAACCCTGTTTCTAAGCTTTTCCATTTCCTTGTGACAGTCAGCCATGATCTCAGCCTTTGCTGTATATGAACTATATCACTCAAGCTGAGAATTTGATGGAGTGGGAAGAGTGAAAGACTGAGCCATATGTCTGAAGCATGCTTAACCCAGTGGAAATGTCAGAAATAATCCCTGTTATCCTCACTCTCCTCACACCTCTGGTAGCTGGTAGAGTTCTGTTCTACTGCTGAAAATCCTGGCATTCTTCATAACCAAGTCCTTCATCTTCTATCACCTTCAGCTTTACCACCTCTTTCATCCTGGCCCCCACTTACCAATCAAAAGAAAACAGCATATGAAAGCTACCTCCCAATTCTAACTGGAATAAGATGAAGGGTTTATCCTAGGTTTGCTGTTTTGTTTTATTTAATTTTTTTAATTAGATCTTAAAATTAACCTCAGAGTTATTGTTTGGGCATGTCTGCTACACAAAAATAGGCTATACACATAAAATCTGATGCTAACTACATCTGGATATGATAAGGGTTTGACTTCACTTACATAAAGCAAAGATAGTCATTCTGGCTGACAGAGTGCTTCTCCTCAGGTGGTAGATATTGGTTTAAGTCAGATGGAGCTGTTACAATATCTGAAAATGTCAAGTTCTTCAATATCCATTAACATTTCTGTGTCTAATAGGAAGCAAGATCAATAGCTCTTTCACAGAAGGCATTCACTGTAGAACTAAAATGAATTGCTGAAAATATAATAATCACAAACAATTTTATTTGTGTTCTGGACATCTAATTAAAAAGATCAAGATACAGGTCAACACCGCTTTCTTGTTCCTGCATTTATTCTAAAGCCTCTGGCTGGGACTTGAAGATATATGGGATACATTTTAACTAGTCCTATCTATGCCTTATTCTGCATTGTATCATAACTGTATATTTTTGTCATTTCTTCTCCCTTTCTCTCTCTCCTTCCTTCTTTCTTTCTTTCCTTCTTCATTTTCTCCCTCCCTCACTGCCTTCCCTCTTCCCTTCCTCCACTCTTCCTCCCCTTGCCCCTTCACTCATTTGTTCCTTTCTTCTCCTCATTCTTCCTGCAGATCATTTCTTAATATACTTTTCCATAAAGCTATAATTTAATACACCTATTCTATGCACTGTATAGATTTGCTTGGCCTTTCCATTCCATTTCAAAGAAGAATGGTCTTTCCATGCTTCTGTTAGTAAGGATAAGGAAAAGGAAGAAGTTGAATGCCTGATCAGTTAGAGAATACTGAATGGGAAAAGATTTTTTGATTGCTTTTACCATGAGCAATAATAACATTTGAAAATAAAAGCTCACTGAAAATCATAAACTTACTAGGTATTAAGTAGGTTGTACTTTGACCTCCAGCTACTGTCTTTAGACAAAGAATCCCAGATACAACCACTTTTCCACCAGAAAGGAGAAGAGATAACGATTTGCCTGTGAGATTTATTTAGCAGGCCTAACCTGCTTGGTAACTTTATCTTTCCTTCAGAGGAACTGTCAATTTCAGTTGTATAATTTGAGACATCTCAGATATGTATTGTACTTTGCAAATAAATAGTTAATGTTTAATAATTAGGTACTTACTCTTAAAATGAGTGAAGGAAAGAGAATGGTAAAGTGGACTGAAACTTCTGACATGATATTTAAATCTGAAAAGCATCCTTGCTTGGAGATATGAAGGAAGAATTTTTCCTATTCATTTCTTTTTTAATGTAAGTTCAGGATTTCTGGAGGAAGCTGATTCACAGAAAATAAAAAAATCTTGACTTCAGGAAGAAGAGGAAATTAAAACTCTAGTTCTGAGTAGTAGGGTCTTTTTTCACCTGTCTCCAAAATTTTGATCTGATACATAATATAGACAGAAACTTAAACAATATTGTAAACAGTATGAAGAAATCAATGTGACCAGAAGCAGAAAAATTGAACAAATATGTTGGTCCTTCTATTGATTTTAACAGTTCATCCTCAGCTGATTAAATGAGCACTGAAAGAAGCAGTGCACACTTTATTTGTTGATGTTCTGAAACAGAAATACCAAAATATCTACTGTACTAATTGTGTAATTCATGCTGTTTCATTGACTTTCCTTTTGCCAGTATGCTTCTGGATACTACTTTAGCATATTGAATCAGTGCTACCACAGGTAGATTTTCACGTTCTACATTAGTTCTCTGCATTATTTCCCTCCCATCGGCTAATGAGCGTGGGGAGATTAGAGGAGCAGTAAGCACCATGCCGCTCAGAGCGGAGCAGTACGCCTGCACTCCACAGCGTACTCTGAAGCAGGAACTACGTAGCTACTACCCCATCACTTGGGTCAGCTGTGTCCTCCCCTGTGGGGCATTGCTCTAAGGTCATGCTCTAGCACAATATGCAAACCTCAGCTCTGTCACCAGAGCAGGTAATAAGGCGTGAATTACTGAAGAGCAGAAAGCAATGGACAGAGCAACATCTGCAGAATTGCTGGATTGTGTAGATAGCCTTGCCACTGATTTTTTATAAGCTTTTTTTGAAGATACGTTACTGCCCCAACTTTATTCATGTACAGAATAAGACTAATAATTCTTTAAATCATATATAAGTCTCCATGTTATTTTCAAACTATTTTCATTATCAATTACCTTACATAAATAACAGTAGTGACAATTGTTTTTAATTCGGTGGAGTATGTAGTTGGTGATCCCCCTATAGTGCGTGTGTTTTAGTTGAACATAATTTTTTTGTGAGATATGATACTAAAATAATAACTTCAGAAGTCTACACAAGGATAAACAGTATTTTACAAGCTGGCAAATGATTTATCAGAATTTGAACGTTTATTCTAAGCGACTACCAAACGTTCTTATGGTTACTTAATATATTTAATCTAGTTAAAATTAGCATCATGATATTCTGTAAACTATTGCAACATAAATAAAAATATTTAATATAATTTTTATCTGTTATAGAGACAAGCCACATTTCATATACTAATAATTAAAATAATGGTTTAAAAAGTAAATAATAAGAGTCAAAGAAGCTACGGTAAATGAATTTCTATAATTAAATGCATCCCTGAAGTTTTGGTAGATTAGTAGTTTTCAATATTTTTCAACTGCTATCACATATAAACAAAGATGAGACACAATGATCTTGTACAGTGTCAGTTGGGATCTTAGCATTTTAGAAAAACTTGAGTTTCGAGGGGTTTTGGCTCAAAGTCAAGCACAAGCTTTCCTGAGTTCTTGTAGCTCAGATATGTTTGTAAACATTGAAACATTTGTAAGAGTTGTAAAATCAAAATATGTCATTAATCTTTGCAAGTGTATATACATTTTTCAAGACTTTTTTTTTTCCTAGTATCAACCACACTTTTGTATAACATTATCATATGGATAGAAAGTTTCTGTGTTTAGCACAGACCTCTCTTCATGGAAGACAATTAATGCGAATGAACAGGAAAAACTCTCAACCTTTTAACCTTGCTTCAAACATCCGGGGTTTCAACAAGCAACTTTTCACAAAATAAATGCAATCTCTGTAAGAAAGCTTGGATTCACTGAAATGAAAATTAATTTCTAAATTTTCCTAGATGATCTCTGGTCAAGTGCCCTTTCAAGTGAACAGTTGCTTATCTGTGATTCAGGTCAGATTTACTCAGTAAATATATACAAAAAACTATATATAAAATATAATGCTAAAAGCTTCCTGATAGACCAGTAATATACTGATAGAAAGGTCCTACAAATTAATAATAATCATATTTTAAATAATTGACTGCTTTTTTTAATAGTCTTGTGAACAACTATTCAGGAGTTAATTTTACTTCTAAAATCATGTGCTGTATTTTATATAACTCTAAACATGTCCTTTACATTCACTATTATTACTGTCCTCTTTTAGTTGTGCTGTTAAGAATCATAAATGATGCCTTTTAGCTTCATAACAATGCTTGCAGACTGTATTCAATAAATATAAAGCTCTTTTAAATTCAAATAAGTGTCAAATGCTAGGATTTTTGCAGCCACATGTCCTATTGATTTAAACCACAAGTAAAGAAATGCATGTTGCATAACTATTGAATTGAATGACTGCTAAATTTACCCCAAGAAAATATTTTTGAAGTTAACAAGATTTTTGTGCTGTCAAATTTGTTACTAACCAGTGGCTTTTAAAGAAAAAGCAGAAAGTGTCCTTATACATGATTAAAAGTCAAATAAGCATCCCACGCTGCACACAAAAATACATCTAAAAGGCAGAGAATACTTTTATCTTCCCAAGACAAGAGAAACTGTTTAGATGTCCCCAAGACATAAGGAAATCCTCTTCCATTTTTTTATCATAGTGAGAGTTTTCTTAGAGGCAATATAAAAAAAAAAAAAAAAAGGCATTTTACATGCACAGATTTCTGTTTGAAGAACAATGCTTTTCATTTCATTTTCTTGCCAGAGGGAGGAGAAAAGGAATGTTCATTTATATTCATCTGAAAACATTTATGTAGAAATTTGACTGTTGATTTAAAATGTCAGCACATCTGTACTTAATACAAAGTTACATTTACACCCTAGGAATTCTGTACTGGCAGATCCATGTAAGGATTCCAGTTGCAAAATTGCTACTTTGGTAAGTTTTAATAGAAGTAGTTATCTAAGCCATTATAATTAAAAGTATAGCAAATATTTACATAAGAAACTACTAGTTTCATTAATTGTTGACATATAGCATAGAAAACATATTTCTTGACTCAGTTTGGCTTTAAAAGACTAGATTCTGGTTTTAAAAGAAAAAATCTAAAATTAATCGTTTCCCGCATGTATAATTAGGCTTAAAGTGAAGACTTCCATGGGATTTCAATACGTAATTTAGTCTCCTTGATATGTTTACATTCAAAGACTAGCAATCAGTTTCGCACGTATGTTTTAAGCCCAGACTCAGTTTAGAGACAGTTGAGATCTATTATGACTATGTAAGAGATAAGTACACACCAGAGAGTGCCCCACCTCCACAGGCTGTTGGCAGTGTTTCTGCTTTCCTGGCAGCCTTATTCAGTCCCCACACATCATGACCAAAATAACTACTCCTGACAACATAAATTTGTGCATCATAGTAGCACTAAACAGACCTCATGATCATCTATTTGCAATAGAAACAGCAGGCAAAGATTGCAAAAAGTATATAAAGTACTTCTATATGTTCTGAGCATGAAAAAAATTCCTATTTTCATTGGTGATGTTCTAGAAACAGGTATCTCCCTGTAATGTCTATGAAAGTCAAGAATGCATTTTTGTATCCAGAATACATATTTCAGGTATCAAAATCAGAATGAAAATAACATTTTTCAAAATCTCTTTAAAAGTTTAAGTTTTATTCTCTTGGTAAAAGGAACTATAGCCTCATAATTTGCAAATATTTACAGATAATTCCATATCAGTTTTACTGAAATTTTTAAAGCATCTTCTCCAACAGGTTTACTATATTATAAGAGCTTTTTACTATTTCTGCCACCTTTTTGTTGGTTTTGAACACAATCCTACTTCAAATAGTCTCCCTAAAATGGTGGAAGTGTCATAGAATAAAGAACTTTATTATTTTCAAAGAAATCTAAGTTATTATGTAACTTATGGTGTGAACATTATTCACACACTTCCAAATTTGCAAAAGAATCTGCATACCCCTTCTTGATGAAGTAGATAATTTTACTGTTTTTCACACTCATTAAGTACAGGTTTTCCTGCGGAGATCTATATCAATAATCTGTCTTAGACTTCATAATTACAAATCTTATGTATTTCTGTCAGCACAACAGTGTGTTTCCTTAACTGGATCTGAAACTGACTCAGATAAAAAAAAAATTGCAGAAATATTTTCTTCCTTCTAGATGAGAGAGCTCAAACACAAAGTTTAAGTGACAAGGATGAGAGTACAAAGGAAAACAGGAAAAATCAGTGTGTTCTAGGGGAGGAAGTAGGAACTACAAGTTCAAACCACTTTTTTCCCTTGATTTTCTCTCTGATGTGACTTTGAAGAAACCATTTACAGCTCAATTTTTAGAATCTCACTTTAAATTCTAGTGTTCACACTGAGATTGTAAGGTTGATCACAGTTTTTGAAAACAAGGCGTTCTGTGTTTGAAAAACAGTGGTACCTTGAAGTATGAAATCCTCTGACAGTATTCTGATTGTTTTGATGCATTAGGATTACTGCAGTTTACTATATTCAATAGTAATGACATTGACAATTCCTTTACTTTTAAATAACTATGGAATTTCAAATAATATTTTCTGCTAATTATTCAGTGGTTTTTCCACTGAAATTAGGAATGGGAAAGAAAGGCATATTTCTATATGATAAGAAATACATATCAAATCAGAAGACAAGACTGTGATGTGTAAATTTTACATGTCTGTATGTGAGTACGTTTCAATGTACAAAACTGGCTCAAGGGCATTTGTCCCAAATGGATCACGTTAAAGACAGTGAAGCCATCATTGAACAGTAACTTGGAAGTTTCAAAAAAACTTTTGAAAAAAAAAAAAAAGGAAAGAGGCAGGTAGAAAAGAAGTATAAAAATTTGTAGCAGGGAAGTGTCCTCAGGGTGGAAGCTGCAGTGGTAGAATCTGCTATGATACTGTCAGAGGACACCCCACCCCATTCTGCCTTAGCTAGAGAGAGCCATCTTCCCATTGGATGCCACGAACTGCTGCAAGGGTTGTACTCTGCTGCTCACCTTTCTCACTCCCTTCTTCATCTCCCTGTTTCATGACCACTGCCACCAAGGCTGCCACTGACTATCAGATCCCAAATGATTTTTTCCTTGCTAGGTGTCTTGAAGTTATCCTTGACACTTTCAGTTGTCTTGAGTATTTAGCGTTTACATCCTACCATGTATTCCTTCTAGGAGGTGTCAGAAGGGTTTTATACACACCAGAAAAATCAGAGTTTATAAGTGATCCCTGAGAGAAAAACCAATGAAGAAAAGGAAAAACAAACAAGTAAATAACTGGTTTCTTTTAAAGAGGTAATGACTAAAATGCCTTCATACTCACCTCCTGATCTGAAGTTACCTATTTACTACTCCATCAAATATCCTGTATTTGGAATAAAGATTTAGGCACTAGCTTTTGAGAATGCTGTGGAAAAACTATTTGTTGTTTGGTTGGGTTTGTTTTCTTAACCAGCTGTCTTCTGAGATCCCATAGTGAAAGTCACGACACTCCCAGATATCTCAGCCTAACATATTATGCTCTCACCCTTTAAAGGCAAACTCCAGGATGTCTCCCAAGAGGATGGAGGATGAGGCAGGGCTTGCTGAAAGGGATGGATATTAAAACTGTGAACAGGTTATCTGGGCATTGCCAGGCACAACAAACCGGCTTACAGAAAAAAAGCAGTCGGTTCTGAGACTGAGCATAATATGAAAAAAAGATTTAACTGCAGCTTAGCAGAAAAGCTTTAGCACAGTATGAAACTGTTCTTGAGGCAGAGCAGGAACAGAAGGGACAAGTAGGAATTGGTCTGTGGAGAAGTGTTACACTTATTTTGCTGTTGCGTTTACTTGCGGCATATCTCTTCAGTCTCATCCCCTTTTTCCTCATTCTATTTCCTATATCCCAGTACTCAGGAACCATTCTCCACTGTCACCACACAGACTGAAATTTTTGGAAGTTCTTTTGATGACTGACATTTCACTTAGAGTGGCAACTCACTGCGCTAGATAATTCAGGGTGATGGCTCTTGGGAAATGATAAAAATCTGATTATTTTCCTGGGTAAGTAGTGAAAAGCTTAGTCCCTAGAGAAAATGAAACTAAGGCAAATAGAGACCAATCTATCAAAAACAATACTGTGAGAGAACTTGAACTCTACTGGGTGCAAAATATGAGCACTTGGAACAAAAGCGTTAGTAAACTTTTCCAAATGTTCTACTAATGTTCTCAAAGCCCAGCATCCCCAATTATCTTCTTCCTCAGTATCAGGACAAGGCAGCCTTTTCACTCTTCTAAACTGCATTAATTTCTCACTTTCTTTAAACTACATGGCTTTTACCTGCCACGGGTGCAGAAGACAGTTCAATGTCCTCCAAAGGAAAAAAAATATCTCCATAAGGACTTCTAGTTTTTCTAAATCTCCTCTAGTGATAGTCTTTACCTACCATATTTATTGTCAATAAATGGAATAGAAATTGAGACATTCTGAGAAGGAATAATATGTAGTTTGGGCAACTGGATGGCTTTCTACAAAATTAGCTTGCATTAGTGAGTGCTTTGAATACCTAGGGACTCTCCATGTGACTACACCTAGTGAGAGCAGAAAAAAACAACTTCTGAGGCCCAGAAAACAACCTGGAGAGGCTGAAAAGTGTAGAAAGGCAGAATGTCAAATAACTGAGAAATAAATCAGAAGAAGGACAATGCATACTCTTTCAAGGGATGTTTATGACCAAAAGAAGTAGGCACCGTGGTTTGTGTTTAGACTCTTGCCTGTCCTGTGAGGAAAGGGACCCTTCACTTTGCTGAAGGACTGAATGCCTGGCAATCACTGAGGCGCTCTTGTAAAGAATGAATTAGCTGATGTTGACACATAACAACGGGAGGGGGGAAAGGCCCTGTTTGGTTAGTGAACTATGCTCTTTCTGACTGTGTCTACAAAGGCAGTACCTCTGAAGTATTCCTGAATTTGTTGTCTACAGTATACCACCTATGAGCATAGCCTTGAGGCAGCTGTGGAGAAGCTGCTTTGGTTTGTCAGGGTTTCTCTCAGCAGAGGGTAGAAGCCAGGGCTAGAAATCAAGTGCCTCGCTGCATCTATCTGTGTGTATCCAGTTAGCAAAAAAGAGATGCTTAACTAGTGTTTCACAGAGAGCATGTAATAGATGAACTGGCTGGAAATTATTTTTAATAACCAGAAATAATTTTTATTATATAGAGAGAGATTAAGAGGAAGGAAATTGAGAAATATTCCTCAGACATCTGTGTTAGTGACTTCTTGACTTAGCCTAATCCACTAGGAGCTGTAATAAGGTGTTAGCACAGTTATTAACACAGATTGTAGATACTGTCAAGATATTCTGAAACGTTTAATTTTTAAAATTGTAAGGGGTTTTGCATGTTTAAAAGTGCATTTTTGAGTAGGAAAATCTAAAGAACTAATGGAAAATTTTTATAGTTACTTGCATTTTAACATCATACCCTACAATGACACAAAATATTCTTTTTCATGTTCAGCTCATTTATGCTGTGAAAGACCTGTTGCTTAAATCAAAATGAAAACTCTTTGCCCTTGGAGATGCATATTGATGAATATAATGGCTCTATTTCTTCAAAAGATAAGAAACACACTGTTGTGCTGCATTTTAATGATGTGAAATATGAGGTGTTCACCCTGGAATTGATTATTGTGGATTGGATTTAGATATCCTGGGGAGAAGGTGATTTGAAAGTTAGATTAATTAAATGGACCCATGGTTTGTCACCAAAGTTTGATTTTTATATTAAACTGGTTTTCTCCTATTTTCTTTAGAATTTTATTTGCACACTGCTCCTACACACTGAAAAATGATGATATAAAAATGAAAGCGTGCTGTTTATTTTTCCTTTCTCCCACATTTATTCTTTTACTGAAAATGTTTGCAATGAATGTAGATATGTCTAATAACTGGACAACCTGGTGAATTCACAGTATTGCCCAATCAGAAGAGCACTGGTTGTAGACTACAGATACCTTTATTCTATTTCCAGTTTTACAGCTGGCCTGCCACTTAATCTTAGCCACAGTATTTCACTTGTCTGCTGTTCTGTCTTTAAAGTGGGAATAATGACACTGAGAATCTTTGTAAAATGCAAGATATATTGATAAGAATAAATATGATCGAGTTAGGCAGTGTTTTTACATGTAATGCCACCAGGACCCAGCCTGCACAACTAAAACCTCTTCATTCCATCTTCCTTTGTACAAGACTTAGGAGTTATCAGCACCACAGGATCCTAGCTCTCTGGTGCCCTGTATTCATCTACAGAGTTAACAGTCAAAGAATCAGAAAATAAGTGCTCAAATTTTCTTCATATTTTACCCTTTCTTTTATGCTTCTCCCCTGAGATGCTAGGAAAGCACTGTAAAACACTTTAAAAGCCACATTTTTCCACCCATTCTCCCTAATGGACAAAACTATAGTCTTTTGTACAGAAACTTTGACCTTAAAAAGGCAGTGTTTATTACAGAACCAGTAAGCTCTACATGGGAATAATTTCTAACTCATGGTAGCCCTAGGGAGCTCTATATAAGATGAATTTATACAAGTTCCAGTTGGAACTCATTCAGAGTCAAATTAACTAAGACATTTATTACAGGCCTCATTAATGCAATGCTTGTGTTAATTTAATTTTCACAAAGAAAATATTGGTTTAGACCATACAGGGAGGTTGATTTATATAGCCTTTAAAGATTCAGAATAAAAATCCTTTGTATAGCATTTGTGTCACCATTCCTAGTAGGGGAGTATCAGTACCGAGTTTGAGGTAATCTCCAGGAAACATGACCTTCCTTTGTTTTGCTCAGTTATAACTTCTCAAATATTGAACAAAAATACTGTGCCACATGATTGTTTGAAAGATATGGTCAGCTTTTCAAAGTTACAGGGCAAGAATTGTCCTAAGAACCCAGCTCATTCTTCGATTTATTGTCTCCGACCCTGTATTCTCAAGAGGAAACAGAGGAATGAAGAGACAAAAAAAATACCTATAACTCAGACAACTGGTCCATACTCTTTCAGAGCAGTCCAGTGAACTCAGTTCCTGGGAGCAGAGTAGAAATAGGACAGGACATTTTCAAGACTGAGAAGGTAGACTGATGTTACTGCTCAAAAAGTGACCCCTGCTGTAACTAACTAATTTAGTTATAATTTCTGCTTCATCTGGAGCATCAGATGCTGCAGCTGTGAAAGTTTAATATGGGGGTTTTACTGAGGAAGTAGTGTGTGGGGGAAAGTGAGAATGTCCGTACCAAAAAAACCACCCAGTATCCCGCTATAAGTAGCCTGAGCTCAGAAAATAGAAGTATTCTTAAAAATTCCACTGGAATTTAACCTGTGAAACATTAACTTAGCCATTTTGATCCTTAAAGTCATTCATTTTATTATTTTTCAGCTTTAATGTCTATACTGAGAATATATAATATTCCTCACTCCGAATAATTTAGATTTCCCTTTCTGCAGCTTGTATGTGTTGCATTACTGTGCACCTCTACAAAACCTGACTGTGCCTTCTTGTTGGCTGTCCATCACCTGAAGACAGCCTGGTTTTGTACTGGAGAGCCTAAAGTGGGATATGATACACTAGGCTCATATCTTCACAATCTAAAGAGCCAAAAACTTGAACTAACCACAAGAGCAAAAGTACATTTTAAGCTTGTACTTGGCAACTAAGACAAAGGAAAAGGAGAACCTGAGATGTAAAAATGTGCATAACATGCATGATAATATTCATGCATATTAATAATAATGTGTAAACAAACTAAAATATTCATGAAACCTTTATTTTAATGCCTCCCAGCAACTTTTATGGAATAAAGACAAAAAACACTTGCAAGCATTTGTTATCAGATTTAACATCAGATGTACACAGACCAGATTACATGGTCCAACTGCAGGTTATTATTTTTGTGGTTTTTGTTCCTAGTTTTTCCTTAACCATCATGTTCCACATTTTTCCAAGCTACAATGTCAGAATAAAGGACATATGGCCTGAGCCACACTTTTGAGTAAGTAATACAGAGAAAATTCGTGGGTTGGGATAAAGACAGTTAAAAAAAAGGGGGGAGAAGGGGGGCGAGGAGCAAACAAAGTAAAAATAAAATCAAATAAAATCAAATAAAATTAAACATGGGGGGAAAAAAAAGGGATGCAAGAAAACCCCAAACAGTTACTCAACTGTAACAAGATCCAGCCAGTCTTCAGGCAATGGCAGCCCAAATAAAACTTCCAGTTTCCAACTTTTATTGCTGAGCATGACATCATATGTTATGGAATATCCCTTTGGTCAGATGGAGAGAGCTATCCCAGCTGTGTCCTCTCCCATCTTCTTGTGCACCACCAGCCTACTCATTGGTGGGGTGGGGTGGGGTGAGAAGAAGAAAAGGCCTTGACCCTGCATAAACACTGCTCAGCAATAGCATTCCTGTGTTAACAACACCTTTCATCACAAATGCAAACCATGGCAACAAACAAGCTGCCATGAAGAAAATTAACTCTATCCCTGCCAGAAACAATACAAAGTGCCATATTTCCTAGATATTTGTCCTACAGGGAAATAAGTCAAACAGCTGTCTCAAAAAGACAGTAAAGAAGTGAAGAGGAGAGAAAGAAGTGAATATAAATACAGGGAATTTGTATTATCTTCCCCTTTTCTTATTGTTATCATATTCCTTCAGACAGAGTCAAGTCCTTTTTTTTTTTTTTCTATTTTTTGATGAAAATATAGACTATGGAAATATTGTCTTTATATCTTTCCAAGTAAATTTCCAATGTGAGAATATAAGGACATAGAAATAACTGAGAGTAGTTGACATGGCAACGGCAAATAGCCAGAAGACCTTGTGCAGTCTCTCAAGATAGAAAAAGTTGATTTTCTTCATCAAGGGCAGGGAGTGGAGGGGGCTGGGTGAGGGAAAAAGGAAAAAAAAAATCTCAAACTTCAGACACGAAATTACATTCTAATAGTGTAATAATTGAATTGCCTCATGGCCTGTTCTAGAACCAGCAGTGAAATTAAAATTGAGTAGTGTTAACATTGTAAATGAGAAATTAGTTACTTAGAGGGCTATGTAAAACATTGCTATTGTTTCCTGATGACCTTTGTATGTGAGATATTAGATTTGCCTTAACCTCTGAGGATATATTGAAAGTGTATGACACGTGAAGGTATTTGTTTTCTTTGCAGCTCAAAACCACAGTTATTGGACCATTTTGTATTGTGCACTTTTCTTTCAATAATACAATAAGGATTAAACAACTTGCAAATAAGAAAAAATTATGTTTAATGACTTTACTCTCTGAATGTAAAATTTGAAAGTTTATTCCTGAATAATGTTTACCAATTATACTGTATTAAAACAATATTTTTTTTCCATGGAATCATTGAATCATTAAGGTTGGAAAAGACCTTTAAGATTATCAAGGACCACCATTAACCTAACTCTACCAATTCCACCACTAAACCATGTTCCTAAGCACCATATCTACACAACTTTTAAACATGGATGATGATGCCAGCGCTTCCATGGTCAGCCTGTTTCAGTGCTTTATAACACCTTCTGTGAAGTTCTAATATCGAACCTAAATCTCCCCTGGAGCAACTTGAACAATTTCCTTTTGTCCTATCAGGTGATATATGTTACTTGCAAGAAGAGACCAGCACCCACCTCTCTACAACCTTTCCAGAGGTTTTAGAGAGCAATAAGGTCTCCCCCAAGCTTCCTTCAGACTACATAACGTCAGTTCCCTGACTCACTCTTCATAAGACTTGTTCTCCAAGCCTTCACTAGCTTAGCTGCCCTTCTCTGGACCCACTCCATCACCTTCATGTCTTTCCTGTGTTGACATGCCCAAAAGTGAACCCAGTGTTCAAGCTGTGGCCTCACCAGTGCCAAATACAGGGAGACGATCACTTCTCTCGTCCTGCTGGCTACACTATTTCTGACACAAGCCAGGATGCCGTTGGTCTTCTTGGCCATAAGCGATATAGTAATCTAAACCCACTCACATTTCGCTCAATGTTTCGGTTTTATCAAGTGTTCGTTACGGGGCCTACATACATGGAGTAAAGTGGAACCATGATTGAAAATTAGTTTTCATTTTAGCATGATAAAACGTTTCCTTTTCTAATTAATGCATCTACAAATTAAAAAACAAGAGAAATAATATTTTAATATCTCAAATGTAATCATTAACTATGCCAGATTCTAATGCTCACCATGTGTAGTACCTTGCTTTTACCCTGATCCAAAACCCACTGAAAGCAGTGGGATATGGTGGAGCAATTGTTTACTAAATAGTTCTGTTGATTATTGAAAGGTCAAAGCTGATCATTAATGAAAATAGTATCTTGGACTTTTGAGAGGTAAATGACATTATGGTGTTTAATAAGCCTGCAACTAATATACAAATCTGTTTCTCTTCCTATCTTTGTAGTATCAACATATCTTAATTATATTTTTTAATTGCTGGATGAAATTAAGTACTGATCTGTTGTTGTTCCCCCATTTTTCTTCTCAAGGGATTAATCTTTAATTGTTCCTAGCCAGAGTCCTTTTTCTTTTAATCTGGGTCTGTTGGAGTTTAAACTCTTTTTTTCCTATGGAATAAGTTTGCCATCGTGGTTCATTAGGTTTGAGAAACCCAAGACACACTCTAGAAGAGACTGGACTATCAAAAGTAGTCTGTTACACAAAATAGGGTAGATAACTGATTTGCATTTTTGTAATATAGTCAATAAACATTGAAAATTTCAAGCAATTTGAATAAAACAATTTCAAGAGGACTAGGGACACAAATATTCTACAGCTATCACTACTACATTCTTTGTCCATTTCCTTTGCTGTTGACAAGATTGATATTTTGTTAGATATGGGGAAGGAGAGCCAATAGGTCCTGAAAAGAACATCGACTTCTGGCTATAAAATGCAAATCTGTTTTGAGGGAGAAATACCACAAATAAGGAGAGACTGTCCTCACTGGACAACGCTGTGCTATAGTTCAGCAGAGAGATTTGTCCTTTTCCGTGTATGGACACATTTTGTTCTGCACATTGCTTTGAATGTTGGTAGGAATGGCAACCTCTGAATGTGTAGGACCTCTATCTTCACAAAAAAAAATTTTTGTTGGCATAGATAGCAATGGAGCTTCTGAAAAATCAACATCAGCTTGTGTATGTAGTTGCATTTGTAACTTTACTGCACAATTTTTTACCTGATTTTTTTTTTTAACATTGTATTTCTTGCACTGGAGTGTCTTTATGCATTTGTATAATTATGTATGTGTATATATATAATTATGAATGTATATGAATCACCTATATCATTTAACATTTCTATTCATTTCTCTACTAGTTGGTACATAAAGCAAATGCATTTGGAAAGAGAATGGGTACTGACTGCAAATTTATCTTCTACATCAATATAAGTCATGCTTGATTAAAAGCAGAAATTTTTTGGTAAAATTTATCACTCCTCTACTCTTTATTGATTAATGTTTCATTCTTCCCTAAGAATTTTATTTACTTCATAATACAGACATGTTGAATTTTAACCCTAGGTCTATGCAGTTCACTTAGGCCTAATATTTACATAGAAAATATGTTTTAAAATATGTTTTTAGGAATTTAATAAATAATTCTTAGTATGTTCTAGCTTTAGTAATGAACTTGATACAAAATGGGGCAAAAATCACTAAAAGTAAGACTCAAAAAGAAAGGTCTATCTGTTGTGTCATTCCTTTGGTCCTGTTTAGTTGTCCAATGAAATGCTTTGATGTAGGAAATTTCTAGTTCATCATGAGGATCATTGATTCATTCGTTCTTTAGAAACTTCCTAAAAGAAACTGCTGTCTTATGTATTTGCCTACGTCTAGCTCTTACCTGAAAGAGGATATCTATCATCAGAGCTTAATGCTGCTACTTTTTATTTCTTACTAAGGATTAAAAAGGTCAGCTCCACTCAGCTTCAGCTGCATCAGCCCCTGGCACCTCAAGTTCAGGAGATAATACTGTCATTAAAATAAACCGTTATGATTGCCTACTATTTATAATATTAAGCAGAAGTTATAATAATTATTTAGCTTCGTAACTGTTTATTACCTAGAATTTGTAGATAGTGCACAAAAAAATTAAGCTCTTAATATCTACTACATGATCTCTGGAGGGCAAGTTGATTCTTACCAGGGTTTTAATAGTACATCAGTCACCAGCCAGAGAAAATGGCATGTATATGCAATGTCTTCATTCCTATGCAACATGGTTCATTTCAAAATCCTCCTTGTCAGGAACTGCACGTGAATCTGTCACAACTGTGTGAATACCCAATATCTATGAAGACCATCCTGAAAGCTGTGAAATTCTGTGTGCTTCCATGACAACAGGAAACAGAGTAGACTGTGTATCCCTTCGTAAAATACCAGTTGTAACTGGCAGAAAACAAGAGTGCAAATTAACTCAATGGAATAAATCTTACAAGAACTTGATGGGTCAATGCCATGATAGGATACCACCTTCCAATTTAACAAAATGGTTTTAAGCCTCATTTTGTATCTGTCCCTTTACAAACCATGGCTGTGGCATCACCTCAGAGACCCATTTCTTTCCTTTCTCTTCAAGGCAACTTCTTTCCCCTCAGAAGAAGACTGAAAGTGAAAATGTTTATGACTCAGATCAACTTCTCTAGGTCATCATTCACAAAGTCAGAGAAGGAGCATATGACAGCTTCAGACAAAGCCTGTGTTTTGCACCACTAAGTAGTGCAGAGATTGGACTGCTCAAAAAGTTAGCCTTCTGTACACTTTTTATTTGGAACGCTTTATATGTTAGGCATGGTGTGCTTGCAAAATTATTTTCTTAGGACTCGAGAAGAATGGAAACATTCAGGGAAAACTACAACAGAGCACAGTGTACAGGCTGAAGTGACCAGCACAGTGCATTGGCTTGTCATGAAGAAAGGAAACAGGTTATTTATTAACTTCTTCTCTGTGATCCCCTTGTTTAGTAAGACAAACAAGCAATTGACTTTCATCTCTAACATGCTGATTTGCATTTGATGGAAGTCAGTTCCTGTAAACACCATAACTGAATCCCTCTGGTGTCTCTGTATGTGTGTGTTTATGTAGCAGCCTTTGGCAGAATAAAAAGTTTTAGCTCAGTAGTTTTCCTACTGTGTTATATGACATGTTTCCAGATGATTTACCACACACCTTTCTGTACTGTGATGAGGCAGCTTCTGTTAGTCTTCCAGCAATTTACTTCACGCTCGTTGCAAAATCCTGCTGGGTTTTTTGACCAACAAAATTGTGAAGGCTCTGAAAATGCCCATATCTGTTGTCTGACTGTTACTGCTTTACATAAGATTAAGTATTTTATGATTTATGAGTTTTCTAGGTAGACTTAAAATGGTAGATGGGTTATCAGAGGAGCAAACAGCACTAGCCTACAAAATAGTTTAGCGGTATTAGAACAGAGAGGCAGTAGACCAAGAAGGGACGTTTGATCATCATAAATGCAGAGTTATTCACAGTGACAGAATAAATAAAACTGAAGATTTGAAATCTACAATTCAGAATGAGGTAATGCCTCCAAGGAGCAATCGCAAATACAGTATTAAAGGGCCTTACTGACTCCTGTGTATTGCGCTAATATTGACTTTGCTAAGGATTAAGCTTCCACAAAATGTCTGGGGAGAGAAACGGAAACATAAAGGTTTCTGACTGGAGTATTCGTGTGTATGCACCATTTCAGCAAAACAGTGAATGTTGTTTACCTTCATGCATAGTTTTTCTGAATCAATGCCTGAGACCCTGATGAACTAGAACTGATTGTTTTACAATCAGATGAGTTCCTTTTGATCTTTTGGTGTGTACTCAGAAAGGAATCTGGGAGAAAGAGGATCTTAATTTTGAGACATTTATCTACACTAACATCTTAATTTGACTGACATACTAGGAATATTCAACAGTTCCTTAAATTACTTGGATGTGTCCTATGTAGCATAGAGTGGACACCTCAAATAACATACAACATGATATTCATTTAAATAAATTGAATAAAATTTGGATTTTGTGGGTGGGTGGGTGGGTGGATGTTTTTTTTATTTAGTGAGGGGGAACTTGAATCTCATGATAGAAACTTGTTGCATGAGGAGTATACACATAGAGATCGAGAGGCAGAGCAGTCATGTTTTGAACAAAACAGCTCTGTAAGTAAATGCATTCAGAAAACAGCTTACAAATTACTCTTTAAAAATGGAACACAAGCAATTAACTTAGAATTAAATGATTTTATGTTTTTTGTGGCTTGGCACTAATACAAGCTAGATATTCAAATTCTTTAGTAACTTCTACTAACTGTCACTTTGAGTGAATTTTATGACTTTTACTTATTTTATACTTTTCCACACTGCTGAAGACTTACTCTTTGCTTTGCTCAGGATGGTATTTTTCATATGTCGAAAACCAAACCGTATACAAAATACTGAATGGACTAAGAAACAGAAGTCACTGCTTCGTAGTAGGAAGGAACTGCAATTATCGGTGAGTCTGCACTCTATTATTCCATTTATTTTAGGTAGGCATGGTTAGCTAATGTGAGATTTGAATGAAGGCAAATGGAGAATAAAGAGTGCTTTATTCCAAAGGGCAATATGATACCAACTCAAAAAAAAAACTGTTTTAAAAAAAGAAAGGAAAGTGAAAAGCTCAATCAGCATGAAGGATTCAAAATAGATCAAAGAAGGAAAAATAAAAGTGTTTGAAAGGAAACTAGCTTCATCCATATCAGAAAAATCATGTTTATTTTTAGGCAAGAGATAGAAAAAAGTCTCAGAAGAAAATAATCTGGGTCAAGATGCAAAGAGGTGACTGTATCAGAGCTAATGTTTAGAATAGGAATGGATGGCAGTAGGCCATGAGCACATAAGCAGAAGAGCATTGATGGAAACTATAGAGTAGGTTGCGCGTTACTATGATTATCTACAGACTTTTTTACTTCATAAAGCTGTTGTTATAATGCACTATGTAGTAATATCTCTACCATAAACTCTGACTGGGGTTGCAACATGCAGTTATTTTTCTAAATTTGTGCCATTTAGCATTCACCTGTCTATTCCTCTACTAGTTTTTTGACAACGTTTTGTACTTTCCACCTGGTTTTTGCTCTTTTATATGAACGTTATCACAAATCACAATGACTGTTATTAGTTATAGTATGCTTCCCAAGCCATTTTTCTCAAGGCTCGTTAATTGTGATTTCTCGGTACTTCTGGAAAAGCATTTGGCTATGTGGAATTGTATATGAACACTATTATATAATCCAGCATCAGTTTAGTATCTTTGCTGGCATCTGCTTTTCAAAGATTTCTATCTTTATTTATAATGTTACAAAAAGGAAAGCTATGTCTTCAGCTTTCTCTCGTTATTTTTTTAATGTTTAATTAATTCGTAAAGTGATTATTTTGACTTTATAATAAGGGTAGCATTAAAATTCCTGAAACTCTAACAGCTGCTTCCACTAATTTAAATTCCACTATTATCCATACTACCCCAGCAGAAACAGACACAACCAGACAATGAACCCCTGTTCCATGCCATATCTGTCCAGCAATTTTGTTTTCTGACTTAGAATCTGTACTGTAAAACAGAGCTGGTTCTGCTCAACGATTTTACTTTTTAGCTAAAGCTCTTCTAATTAACTGCTCTGTCTGAAGTTAGCAGCATTTTCGCAAATGTCTGGCTTTAGCAGTGACAAGACTTCACGTTTAGAGTCACTGCCAGGGGTTGGTGTGCAGACCAAGGCCACTGCTGAGCTTGGATCCCACACGGAGGGGGGCAGAGAGCACCCCGCACCTAAGTGGAGGAGCGGGCAGGATAACTGACCCCACGATTCACCAGTGGGGTGTTCCATCCCACAGCCCTCATATCCAGTAAAGCTGAAGGATCAGGAGGCACAAGCCCTGCCGTCACCCCTTCCGTTCTTGCTCTTTCGTCTTCTGCTGCTGGGCTGCTTCCGCTGCAGTCCCAGGAGGACTTCATCCATCCTGCCTTTGATCCCAAGCCCTGTGTTCCTGAACTGAGTTCCAGAATCCAGCTCCTGTACCCAGTCGCTGTCTGTGGCTGAGTCCAGCCTGGGACCCTCTCCCCGGGGGCTGCTCCCCAGCCGGGGGTGACTGTAACGTGTTGCCATCGGGGGGAGTTGGGTTCGGGACTAACTTTGTATATATTTGTACATAGTCTATTTTATTATCAGTTTGACTATTATTATTATTAGTGGTAGTATTAAAGCCGTTTTCTTTTCTAATCAATAAGTCTCTCTCCCTTACTCCCTTTCGCTTTCCCTTTTGGGGGTAGGGAGAAGGGGTTAGCAGAGAGCATCTGTTATGGTTCTGGGCTGCCCTGACCCCCAACTGCAGCAGAATCATAGAATAGTTTCAGCTGGAAGGGACCTTTATAGATCATTGAGTCCAGTTGCCCTGCAGTGAGCAGAAACATCTTCAACTAGATCAGATTGCTCAGAGCACCATCCAACCTGGTCTTGAATATTTCCAGGGATGGGACATCTACCACCTCCCTTGGCAACCTGTGCCAGCATTTCACCACCCTCGTTGTAAAAAATGTCATTCTTATGTCTAGTCTGGATCTACCCTCTTTTAGTTTCAAACAATTACCTGCCAAAAAGTTTGTCTCCATCTTTCTTATAAACCCCATTTAAGTAATGAAAGGCCATAATAAGGTCTCCCTGGAGCTTTCTCTTCCCCACACTGAACAGCACCAACTCTCTCAGCCTTTCTTCATAGGTATTCCAGCCCTCTGATCATTTTTGTGGCCCTCCTCTGTTGAATGGTGTCAGCAAATATTAACAAGATTACAATTGGTTTATTATGGTGCCATAATGCTATATTCCTAGAAAAAATATTTCATCAATAACACAAGCAATAAAAAAATAATCTTACCTAAAGGAAAAGAATGAAGGTTTATTCAGTGTCTACAGATCATTAATTTACGCAATCCTCCTCAGTTTACAAAAGCCTGAAATGTTTTTTGAAAGTCTAAGGTGCTCAGCAACTTTGCAACGAAGTATTCCGTAGGAAGAAAATCTTGAAATATCAACTTGACATGTGTCTGTACCTGTCATCTAGTATTAAGGGATTTTTAACAGTTTATGATGGATTATGTTAAAGTTATTGGAATAACTGGATGTGCAGTAACTTTAAAACTTCCTAAGATTACTTCAGTGCATGTGATTCCTAGCCCTGGGTTGTTTGTTTTTTTTAGTTGTTTGGGTTTTGTTCGTTTGTTTTTTATTCAGCCTTTGAGTTTGGGCTTTTGTTTTGGAGGGTTTTTTGGGGGTTAGGGTTTGTTTTCTTTTGAAGCTGGTCATATATACCTTGAGCTGCTAAACGGATACATTGAAACAAAATACTATATTATTAAATATTGCTTATATCTGCCTGTAAAACTGTGTAATGAAGGGAATCTGATAGCAGAAAATAGCCAGAATGACAGCCAGTTTTCTCCATCTTGTAACCAGCTTCAATTTGCAGAGCAACACTGTGTCCAGTCATAAAGAAAACAAAACAAAGCAAACAAACCAACCAACCAACAACAACAAAACTGATGAACTAGTGAGCTGTATGTGGAAAGACTGCATTTAACCATTAGTCCATCTCAACTGCTAACAACAGGAGGAGTTCTCTTGAGGAGTCACGGAACACATGATATTCAGAATGCAGCATCAGTTTGATCACACATGTACACACAGAGGTACTGAACTATAAAAAGATTCATTCAAGAATTTTTTTGACATACCTTTAGACTGACATTATTCAACAGTTTTGCTAACATTTGAGCTCTTGCCTTCAGGTATAGATATTCACTTTGAGAAACAAAGTCAGTCGCAGAGATGATGCCACGTTGTTTATCTTTAAGAAGGTAAGTCCTTCTGACATTTCTTTCTTGCTTTCAAAACACTGCTTTGATTCTTAATTGACCTCTCCACAGGTATTGTGTTTCTATCCTTGTGAGGTTTGTGTAGCTCCTGTGTACCAACATGCAGTGTTTCATTAGGATGTCAACTTGTTCATTTCTCTCCTTTTCTGATACATGTCAGTGAGTTGCTCACAGAATAACAATTCCACTATGAAACACCCTACCAAAATCCTAGAGATGCTTTTAAGGCACAAAGTAACAGTATCTATTGTGTAACCAGTGACATTGTGAGCAGAACCATGACCACAAATACAAAAGGACTTTGCTTCCTTATTGCCTTTTTTCTTTACAACCTACATACTTTGTTTGGGGCTAAAATGAAGTAAGCTGTAAATAATGTATAATTCATTACCATAGAATTCTGGTAGAAAATTACTTTTCAAGAAAAAAACCCGATTACTAGCATCCTTTGAAAATTAAAAAAAAAACAAAAACCACACTATTTTCCAGGATTTACAGTGTCGTGAATAAAATCATGGTGTTAGAGAATACAAATGATAATTGAATAAGTAAATAACAGAGACTTAAAGCAACTGCTAATGAAAATATATCGGAATAGATTACTTATTTTAATAGAATTGTCTATAACAGGTATCAAAATATAAATTACTTTGCTAAGCATTACCTTTTATTATTTAGGTTACACTGTAAAACCAATCATAGTGTGATGTAGACATTGTTGTAAAATGTACTTTATATTATTATACAGCAGAGGCATTGCTCTCTGCATTCTGGCAATACCTTCGATAAGCTGCTTTCAAAGGAATCTTAAAATGATTAGAGATTATTATCAAATCACAATAATTATTATAAGTTATTAATAGTATACAAATTATTATTAATTCTATATTATTACTATAATTAAAAATATTAGAAACATCAAAATCATTTGCATGTTTAGAAAAATACAGCATTATAAGACAGACACAGGTGTCCTTTGAGGTTATATATGATAGCTTGGCATCAACTGTTGAAACAGGGGCTATCAGAGAGAGCTCATCTGAAAACATGTGAGGGCAACACCTAACCTTTTTAGTGGTACCAACCTGCAGTCACCGAGTTCTTTTAAACGGCTTTAGGTAGGAACACACTGCTAGCTTCTCAATCATGTTTTTACTGGAGAGCAAGTCTCATCTGTGAGGTCAACACTCTGCGTCTTCAAAATTCAGTCATTTTAAAGTATAAATATTGACTTAACTGTCTTAGCCATGCTCCAATAGTGACCTTTACCTTTTTGTCCTTTCTTGCCTGTGAAATAATGATAATAATGATAATTATATTGTATAAATGTGGTAAAAGTTACTTTATACTTCAGTATTGTGAAGATGGAACCTACCACCTAAAATAGAGCACAGACAGACACATTCCCAACACCAGGTGCAGAATACTGATGCTTATACATCAACAAAAAATCTTTGTCCAGTTCAGAAATTCAAGTTTGATTCAAATTTCCTGATCATCTTAATAAGCTCCTAATGCTCATCAGCACTCAGAACTTGAGACTAGAGTTCAATGTAAAAAACTCTGAAATATGTTTATGGCAGATTTTCACACTTAAGTAACAACCATTCAGCTCTGTAAGTTAGTACTGGCTGACATCAGAGCTGTTTAATTTAAAAACAAACCAGGTGAATCTTCAGTAGCTTCACACCTCTGCATTGCAGTGTGGGTACAGGCTAGCAGAGCTCCTGGAGTTATTGAGAAAACAATGAAAGCCAACTGTACACAGAAAGCTTCAATGATGGTAGTAGCCGAAAAGAAATTGAAGCAGATAGGAGTATTGTATTTAGAGATGTTTGGATGACCAAGCTAATACAGTGAAAAATAGCACAGTTTGCCAGCGACCCTTGGGAATCATGAGTGGCTACTGGGTTCATCATTGCCCTCAATATGGGGTTCTTTTGGACAGTGCTGTCCTTCAGCTGCCTAGCTCCAGAAGCTCTGCTTTCAGGGTACATGAGTCTGGAAAAAAAGCTGCTACACCAAGGCGTAAGGTTTGTTGTGGGGGGTCCATAGCTGGGCACTACAGAGCTGACACTTGCAGCCTCAGTGCACATGACAGCCGACAGGGAGCAATGCATGACTTGCAAACTGACAGATTGAAAGATATTATTTTTCACTTACCTTTACAGGAAACCTTTGATAGTGGAAACCTTTTATTAACTCTTAATGAATGCTTGAAGAAGTAGAATTTCTGCTGCCTAAACATGGTCATTAATTTATAGAAAAATGTTTGGATCAACTGAGCATGGGGAGCATAACCTTCCATGAGCGTTAGAGTTACTGTTGGTTGAAATGTTGTTGATTGCTATATAAAGATTGGCTAGGTAGATCTTTATTCCATACACCATCTACCATACAATGTATATATGTCAAACTTACAGTTCACCGCTTTGGCAGGGATAAAGTGAGACGTCAGATTCCTTCTCAGAAAAGCAGACAGACTGTCATGCAAATTTTGTTTTATCCCCTAAACTGTCTGATTATCATTATAAATGGTATAGCTCATGTATCATGCAACATAATTGAACCATTTTCTATCAAGTTAAATATAACATTTGCAAACTTAACAGCTAGTGACAAGAAGGTTGCATTGAGTCCTCGTTTCAGGTATCAAAAATGTGTGTCTACATATCCCAAATTCAAAAATATCTTAAAAAGACACAGCTGAATCAGCTTCATTACCTCCTCTGCACATATTAATTGAAGAAATTAACATTGCAGGATGTATGACCTAATTACACCATTAACTGAAAACTTGTGTCTTATTCTATACTTAAAGTAGTATCTTGAATTTATTTCTATTCCTGAAATAACAAAGCATTTAATTATCTCAGCTTCTCAATATTCTCATAACATTCTGTATTTGTAATTAAAATATTAATACAGGCAGGCAGAAATAAGATAAAATATTATTTGGAATATAATATACATTCAATATCTTACTGTTGTTCTTGGACTGCCAAATAATGCTCCTTGATGTCCATTTGTATTGTATGGCATAATCTACCCCTTCAAGAATGTAAAGAAAACAATAAGTTTTCTAACTTTAATTCAAGTGTTGATGGGATAAGTTGTTGTTTGCTGTCATTTGGAATGCCACAATATATCTGAAGCATTTCACCATGTCTGTATACAAATTTCTTGACTTAATTAACATATGGCAAGTTAGCAGATTTCAATTTAATGCTATTTTGGCACATGATGCTGACTCACGGTTGAACAAAGGGGCTTGAGATAAATTCACATATACAAGGATTAATTAACAGGGAAGTTACGTTTGAGGAAAGCTAAAAACAAGAAGCAGGGGCAAGAGGGAAAGGGGGAGGGGAGAGAGTGGGAGCGAGAGAAGAATTAGGAGATAGCAGATGCGGCTATTGCTACTGCAGCATGCTTAAAATTAAGGGCAGGTTCTGTACACTGCTTGGTTGTTAAGATCTTGGAATGGTTATTATTGCTACCCTAAGCTAGACCAAAATCTACAGCCAAGGGCTAGGAAGAAGGGTGGAAAGAAGCATCAACCAGTGGCAGTCAACTTGACTTGAAAGCTGTAGAGGAGGATGGAGAGGGGCAGCAGTAGTCACCCTTTCCCTGCAAAGTTCCACCTCCTCCAACCTGACTGAACTCCAGCCCCCCTCTTCTGGGAAAATGGTTCTGATGAGTGTTACGTATAGGAAACCTCAGCACTTGTGAGGAGGAAAGAGGTGACTGATTCTGCCATCACTTTCACTGTCAATAGGTATTGTACAGAGTATCTGATTTCACAAAAAAATCATTTACATAAAAATATGGCACATACACATATAAAAGATTCGAAATAAGTGGCTCAGCTATGTAAGCATATCATAGCTATAGAAGTGACAGCTTATGTTTAGTAATTTATTTTATCTAGATTTTGGTTGCTTTCTGTTTTTACGCAAAATTTTAGGTCAGCTTTCTATAAAGAGCTATGGGAAATTCATTTTAATGGTCTTCTGGGAAAAATGTGGAAAGACTGTGTTCACACATGACACTATTCTGTTATTCTAGGCAATGATACATCATAAAAGAAAACCATCAGAATGCTTGTGAGTTTTGTTTTTTTTTTTTAAGTGCTTAAATATTTTTTCCAAGAAAAAATAATATATATTTACCATTACACAGATATCTGAAAACAACAGCAGTGCTTGTGTGTGATTTCTGACAAGTCACAAGAGAGATGATCTTGTGCATTTTCTATCTAGGTCACTGACATGAATGACTTGCTATTTCATTAAATGAAAAAGCTGTTATGTGGTGTTTGTCCAAGGAGATGTGAAATGGATTTTGAGTGTTCAATTCATAGGGGACTGTATTTCTTTTGGAAATCAAGTAGTATGTTAGAATGAAACCTCCTGCATGCCTAGAAAGAATTTTTTGCTAGTGGGTATACTCTTACCTCATCGCGTCAAGTGGAGGTGGAAGAAGAGAGGTGATTCTGGAAACTTCTCCCCACCATCAAAGCTGTGGGTTTGTAGGGCTGCTTTTCTGGCTGCAAAAGCTTGGCCATTGGCACAAAGCACTGCTCGAGTTTCCTCTCTTCCTCAAGAAACTGTAAACAAAGTGAAATGCAAAACCTGTGCCCAGCCTAGTGCCATGCTAGTGCCAACCCCTCTGCCCCTGGGAAGGGCCTCCCCCATGGAGCTGATGAGACCTGTGAGAGAGGGTGGAAAAGGATGAGACTGAGGTTGCAAAGATCTGGACAAGGCTTGGGATGTTCTGGGCATTGTGTGGAGACTGTTTCTGACCGAGGACTGCAGAGACCAATGACCCTTTCCTCTTTCCATAGTCAAAGGGGTGGGACAGGTCAGGCCAACAGAGATGTGTATGTTCAGTTCCAGCAGACCACCAACTTGAACTGTGGGCTTACACACCTTGGCCACCCTAACATTTTCAATTTCAAATGTCATTGCTCAGTGTTGATCTGCCAGAAAGCATCAGCTCAGGTGTTCTCCAGGCAGTCAATCCTTACGTAAAGGAACCTGAGGCCTCTGTTGGGCTTTTCTCTGTGTCATCTCAATGACACACGTTGGGTGTGTAATGAGAGCTGCTCCCAGGAATGCTTAACTTGGAACTTTTAAACTCTAATGGACTGAGAATGGGCAGAATGTGGGAGAGCAGAGCCTGCTGCAAAGCTGCATCAGGCAGAGGAGAAAATGTGGTGACACTTGTGTCCACGTTGCCTATAGGCCTCAGGTCCTAACAGCCACCCCTTAGCCCGCATCTGAACTTCACCACTCCAGGAACTCAGCTGCTGAAATAAACTCTGCGTTGGAGAGTGCTTGGGTGTAAGAGCAGAACAGCAGAGAAAATAATTCCCTTGAAAGAAGAATTTAAATAGACCTTGCTTATTCAAAAGGTAAGGCCTTATGCAAGAAAACATCTTCTCAAAAATGTTTAAGAAAAGTTGTAAACCCCATACATCATCCTCCTGTTCTCTGCTGCTTCTAAGTAAGTGATAGTTCTCCTTCAAAGACTAAGAAGGAAGAATTTATTTATATTTTAAGCATTTAGCATCTATTGTTAGAATAATGAAGAAATATGATGTGGAGTTCATACCTATCAGAAAATTTGGAAGTTAACTCATTAATTAAACAATAAGAGACAACTTTTTTTCTCATAATACACTGAATGAATATCAGATCATGACTTTTAGCTGGTTTTAATGCTTTCTGAGAAGACTACTAGAATACGAGTTTTCACAGATTTTTGATTAGGAGTTTTCCGATGAAATAATTTTCATTTTAAATTTAGAGATTATTGTGCTCTGTAGTTTGAATTGCTTTAATATATAGAACATTAATCTATGCAATAGATGTCAGACATCTTTTGCTGTTAGTATCCCCTGACTGTAGTAACTTTACAAGGTCAAGTTCTTTCATTTAATGAATGTGACTTAATTTACATGTGAAATGTTTTGGCCTAACAGTAACCCATTATTATAACTGAGAAGAAGAATGAAAATGGCTACATTGTTCAGTACTATATAATCTTTAACATCTTTAACATCTTTAACACTGTGAAGTGCTTAACAGTCTTCAATTCCCTAGCACTAGTGACCTATACTGAACAGCCTTACTCCCTATTTGTTCATTTAGTCTCGAGTTTGCTACATGTAAATTTACCATTTATTATGGATTTACATATCTATACTTAAATTTCTTCTTAAAAAAAAAAAAAAAATGTTTTTAGTCACCAAGGGTTCTTTCCAAGGAAAACATACCTTAGAAGTGGATCTATGGGTTTCAATTTTAATGCTCTTTTGAAAACTAGTAGCAGCTGTGATGGTAAAAAGTATTTTCTATTATGCCATTTTGCTTGCTACATAACTTATTTTTGTTGGTATGTAAAACAATTTTTAATGTTTCTGTTTTTTGTTACTGTCTAAAAGAAATGTTAATTATTTGCCAATTATTTTAGTAGCGAGACGTATTTAAATAATACTGTTTATTTGTGACTGAAAGTTGATATTGCAAAATAGAAAGTAATCCAGAACACAGTAATTGGGAACAGAGTCTCAGTTCCCTCCTCTGCATCTTCATTTTTCAATTATAAAATGTGGCAATTGATTAAAATTTTGTCTAACAGCTTTTTATCTTTACGTTTGGAGTTTAAAAGGAGTGAAGTAATTCTTTGTCTACTTGTTCTTTGCCTTCAAAGATAAAAGATGTTTTATTTCCTTTACAGAACCTTACAAAAGGAAAGCAGATAATTATACCAAAGAGTTATGTAAATCTTAATAGAAATAATAAATCTGCTCTTATGAAAGTATTCTTTAAGTTCTTGAATTCAGTGGAGATATTGGGTTTTCATGTCTTTATGAGTTAAAATTATACAAATGTCTAATTGGTATTATGAAATACTATTTATTCTTTTATTTTTAAAATGCTTTTTAAGCTTTTCTTGTCTGATAACAACGAATGAGCTATTCATACAAGAACAATATAGTGTAGGTAAACCAAAGCAAGGGATGTAAGATGCTAAAAACAGTGAAAAGAAAATAATTTTCAAATACCTGAAAAGGAGCTTTCTAGCAATAGCCCTCACAATGTAAATATTCAAAATAATGGGGAAGATAAATGATGTTTCATCCTGGGGAATTTTTAGTCATTATTTTCTGCTTCTATGAATGTATGCTGAAAATATTACTCTGTGCTTGCACTGACTGAGACTTGCAGGAATCTGAGATATTTTCCAGGATGCTTGCTTCAGAGCTGCCGCATCAGTTCATCTTTTTATGAACTAGTTTTCTGCCTCTATAGACTCATGAAAGAGCTAATGCAGGAGAGTGAAGATGTCTCCTAGGACTCAAGTTATTTTTAAGACTCAAAGCTCTTAAGTAAAACTAATGTGTTTTAGAAATACCTCTTCTAAGCCATGTTTCCACCTGCATAGTATGGAATGGAAGAAAAGATTTTTCCGTAGCTGAAAAAGTAGAACTGTTTAATAAAACTAGCACAAATTCATAGAGAAAGTATCTTTCAAAGGAATACACATGGAAACACAGCATTGTTGTGTGAGCATTCAATTACATGTTTTGCAATATATTTAAGTTTTTGTCATGCACTCACTGAGGGGAGCTGCTCCAGAGCCAGCCTGACCAGCAATGAAGCAGATCTTGGCATACAGGGGCTTTCCTGAGGTTTTCCTTTGGTAGGGGAACACCAGGGGAGCAGAAAGACCCATCAGGACAGGCAGCTTTCATGGGAGAGGCTGATGAGGCCTGGGTACTGCCAGAGCAATGGTGACCACCTCCATGCCTATAAAAGAAGCCCATGGGAAGCTGCACTGCAACCAAAGTGGACAGAGTGTGGTGCATCAGCCAGAGCAAGGCACAGCAGCTCCTGTGGAAGGGGGCACAGGAAGGGCACTGACAGCTCTGCCAGCTCTGGCCAAGGAGAGATGGTTTCCACCCAGCAGAAAGGCATGGCCTCTCTAAGCTCTGCACTCACCACAACTGATGCAGCTTCCTAGACAGAGCGCCAAGGGGAACATGCCCCCACCCCAGCATCATTATGCCCAGTTCTTACACTGGTACAGGACAGCAGCCTGTGGAAGGTGTGCCCAGGTAGAGGAGCTCCTCCACTGAGCTCCAGGAGGAGGTGAGTAGATTAAGAAGCATCAGGGAGATCCAGAGCTCTGATGTGACTGAGCACTGGAACCACATCCTGCCTTCCCTGGGACAGTCCCAACAGTCAGACAAGATACATAACATGCAGGGGTCTCTTTCTGCTCTCACTGGGGACTTCAACCTACCAGATGTCTGCTGGAAGGACAATACAACAGAAAGGAAACAGTCCAGGAGGTTCCTGGTGTATAGAAGATCACTTCCTGACACAGCTGGTGAGAGAGACAGCTGGGGAAGGCTCCCTGCTAGGCCTGTTGTTTGTGAACAGAGAAGGACTTGTGGGTTGTGTGAAAGTTGGAGGATGTCTTGGGCATAGTGATGATGAAATGACAGAGGGTTTGATTATCAGAGAAGTGAAGAAGGGTGTTAGCAGAACTTCTATCTCAGATTTCTGGAGAGCAGACTTTGTCCTGTTTAGCAGACTGATTGACAGAGTCCCTTGGGAGGCAGCCCTCAAGGGCAAAGGAGCCCAAGAAGGCTGAACATTCCTCAGGAGGGAAATCTTTAAGATGCAGGAGCAGGCTGTCATGGCGTGTTATAAGATGAGCTGCTGGGAAATAAGACAGGCCTGACTCAACAGAGAGCTTTGGCTGGAACTGAGGAAGCAAAGTCTGTGGCCTATGGAAGAAGAGGCAGGCCACTCGGGAAGACTACCATGGTATCATGAGGCTATACAGGGAGAAAATCAGAAAGGCCAAAGCCTGACTGGAACTTAAATGTGGCTACTGCCATAAAAGACATTCAAAAAGGTTTCTAAAAATATATTAACAGCTAAAGGAGGGTGAAGGAGAATCTCCATTCTCTGTTGGATATGGGGGAGAAACAGTGACCGAGGATTAGGAAAAAGTTGAGGTACTTAATGCCTTCTTTGCCTTCTTTTCTTTAATAGTAGGACCAGTTGTTCTCTGAATGCCCAGCCCTCTGAGCTGGAATACTGAGTCTGGGAACAAAATGAAGCCTTTGTAATATAGGGCGAAATGGTCAGTGACTTACTACACCACTTAGACACACCCAGGTTTATGGGGCCAAATGGGATCCACCCAAGGGTACTGAGGGAGCTGGAGAAGTGCTCACCAAGCCCCTTTCCATCATTTATCAGCAGTCCTGGCTAACTAGGTAGGTCTTATTTGAATGGAGGTTTGCACCAGTTCTGGGGTCCCCACCATAAAAGTCACATAGATCTGTTGGAATGAGTCCAAATGAGGGCTACAAAGATGATCCAGGAGGTGGGGCATCTCTGCTATGAGGATAGCAGCCTGATTTTTCAGCCTGGAGAAAACTCCAGGGCAACCTTATAACTACCTTCCAATACCTAGAGGAAGGATAGAGAGGGACTTTTCACAAGAGTATCCAGCAACAGGACAAGGTGAAATGGTTATAAACTGAAAGAGAGTAGGTTTAAACCAGATTTTAGGAAGAAGTTCTTCAGTATGAGGGTGGTGAGACTCTGGAATAGATTGCCCAGAGAGGTTGTGGATGCCCCCTCCCTGGAGGTGTTCAAGGCCAGGTTGGATGAGGCCTTGAGCAACTTGGTCTAGTTGAGAGGTGCAGCGAGGTTGGAATAGATGATCTCTAGGGTCCCTTCCAACCTAACCCATTCTATGAAATGTGACACTCATCTACAAGATGGAAGGAGGATCCAGGGATCTGCAAGCCTATCAGTCTGACCTCAGTGCCAGGGAAGGCTTTGGAGCAGATCATCATGAGTGCCACCACATGGCACATACAGGACAACCAGATGATCAGGCCCAGTCAGCATAGCTTTATGAAAGGCAGCTCCTGTTTGACTAATCAGATTCCCTTCTATAACAAGATGACCCTATTAGTAGATGAAGTAAAAGCTTTGGGTGTTGTCTACCTAAACTTTAGCAAAATTTTTGGCAGTTTCCCACAGCATTCTCCTGGAGAAACTGGCTGCTTATGGCTTGGATAGGTGTACGCTTTGCTGGATAAAAAATTGACTAGATAGCCAAGCCCAAAGAGTGGTGATGAGCTGAATTAAATCCAGTTGGCAACCAATCAGAAATAATGTTCCCAGGGCTAAGTATTTGGCCCTGTTCTCTTGAATATCTTTATCAATGATCTGGATGAGAGAACTGAGGGCATTCTTCGTGAGTTCACAGATGACACCAAGTTGGGCAGGTGTGTCAATCTGTTTGAAGGTAGGGAGGCTCTAGAAAGGGATCTGGACATGCTGGATTGGTGGGCCAAGGCCAGTGGTATGAGGTTCGGCAAGGCCATGTACTGGGTCCTGCACATGGGCCACAACAATCCCATGCAGCACTACAGGCTTGGGCAAGGGTGGCTGGAAACTGCCTGGCAGAAAAACAGCCAGCAGTCTTAGTCAACTGCCAGCTGAACATGAGCCAGCAGTGTGCCCAGGCAGTCAAGAGGACAAACAGCATCCTGGCTTGTAACAACATTAGTGTGGCCAGCAGGACTAGGGGAGTGACTGTACCTATGTACATGGCACTGGTGAGGCCACACCTCAAATACTGTGTTCAGTTTTGGGACCTCACTCCAAGAAAGACATTGAGTTGCTGGAGCATGTCCAAAGAAAAGCAACTAAGCTGGTGGAGGGTCTAGAGCACAAACTTTATGAGGAGTGGCTGAGGGAACTGGGGCTGTTTAGCCTGGAGAAAAAGAGGAGACCTTCTTGCTCTTAACAACTACCTGAAAGGAGGTTGCAGAGAGGTGTGCATCAGTCTGTTCTTCAAAGTAACAAGCAACAGGACAAGAGAAAATGTCCTCAAGTTGCACTAGGGGACGTTTAGATTGGGTATTAGGAAAAATTTCTTCCCAGAAAGAGTAGTAAAACACTGGAACAGGCTGTCCAGGGAAGTGGTGGAATCACCATCCCTGGAGGTATTTAAAAGATGTATAGATGTGGTATTAGCAGTGACCTAATAGTGCTGGGTAACAGTTGGACTTGATGATCTTAAAAGGTCTCTCCCAACCAAAATTATTCTATGATTTTCTTCATCTGTTTTCTGTTATTTGCAAAAAGGAAGTGGTTATGATGTTCATGCATAAATCTGAGCCTAAGAACACACCTTTGACAATTCAATGTCAGTGATCATTCTAGGAATTTCATATTTTCATAATAGGGATAGAGACAAGAGAAGCAGTGACTGACTTCAGAAATCCCTCTCTAGATTAACATTGATTATAAATTTGGGGTAATTAATGAAATTAAAACTACTTCCAAAGTATATAAAAGAATGGAATTTTAATTTTATATAACCTTTTACATGCTGGAAAACAAAGACCAACATTTTCATGGTCCTAATTTAATTCTTTAAACTTTAAATTCATTTTCTGTTCTTGCTGTCAAATTGTGAGGGAACAGCATTTTTTTTGGGACAACTGACTTCTCTATGAGTATCTCATAGAATCATAGAATCATAGA
>NW_008590334.1:22884-35211 GCF_000691845.1 Merops nubicus | reverse complement strand
ATATATATATTTTTAGATATATATAAACACACATATATAATCTGCTGATCCTTGCAAAATACCCCCACGTGTTTTCCCTGTGGCCTCTATTTGGAAAAATTAAAGCTATTTACTCATTGTAATTACTTCTGAATAACAGCTCTGGGAAAACACACTCTGGGGAGGGAACCAAGTTATCTGCATGACGAAGGTTAAACCAAAAAGAGCCATGAAAAGCCAAACCCAAAATAAATTAAAAAAAAAAAAAAATTGCAGGTTGGGTTTGGCAACGTGCTGGGATTAGATCACTGTGAATCCCAGCTTGAATAAAGCTCCAACATGAATTTCCTGACTAAGGTAAAAGAGCCTGGCTCAAATTTATGAGCTGTTGGCAAAGTTAACTCTATCCTGGAGGCCTCCAAATACCAAGAAAACTCTGGCCCAAAAATGCAGAGTTCAGCCTGATAATTCAAAGACTTTTCTCCAAGCATCGCTAGTCCTGCAGCCGTAGCCCAGGTAATAAAGAAATAAACTCAACTGCTCCAAACTTCACATTTTTCAGAGCCTTAAATGAAACCTTGGAAGGATATTTCTGAAACTTGCCAGGTTTAGTTTTGAAGCAGAAGTGGATCTAAGCCTTGGAGAGAAGGTTGTTTTAAGGAGGCAATCTCAAACCTTCACTGGCTCCATCAGATGCAGCCCAAGACACCTATATTTTTGAACAAATGCCACCAAAAATGAAATTTTCTTACCTTTGGGACAATCTTCTGGATCTCCTTAATAATTTTTTTTTTTTTTAAATTGCATTATGGCAGAAATTGCTGAATTAATTTTTTTTTTCCATAGTCTTTGTTTGGTTTGGGGGTTTTGTGGGGAGTTTCTTTGGGGGGGTTGCATTGTTTTGGTTATTTTTTTTTCTTGTGGAGGAGTCCCCATCCCTGGAGGGCTTTCAAAGGTTTGGAGATGTGGTGCTGAGGGACACGGGTCAGGAAGGACCTGGCAGTGCTGGGCAATGATTGGACTCAATGATCTGAAAGGCCTTTTCCAACATAAATAATTCCACGATCCTACACACACTTCCCTGGGCAGCCTGGTCCAGTGCCTCACCACTCTTGGAGGAAAGAAATTCATGCTAAGATGCGACCTGGGGTACTTCTGTCCCTTTACAAACATACAAACATTTTTTAAAAAATGCCTGGAAAAACCAGAGGCAGCAGAACCCCCCTGCCATGGACAGGGACACCTCCACTAGAGCAGGTTGCTCAAAACCCCATCCAACCTGGTACTGAGCACCTCCCATGATGGAGCATCCACAACTTCCCTGGGCAACCTGTGCCAGGGTCTCATCACCTGGAGACTGAAGAACTTCTTCCTCATTTCTCATCTAAATCCCCCCTCTTCCAGTAGGAAGACATCACCCCTCATCCTAGTACTACAAGTCCTTGTAAAAAATACCTAGGGGTCCATAAATTCTGGATATTTCAATATCCAGATATCCACAAAATCTAGGTCTCTAGATACAAAATACCGGGATATCTCTAAAATTTAGGTCTCTAGATACAAAAAAAAAAAAACCAGGATATCTATAAAACATAGGTCTTGAGATAGAAAATGCCTGGCTATCTGTAAAATCTAGGTTTCTAGATACAAATTATCTAGATACCTAAAAAGTCCAGATTTAGACCTCTAGATATAGATGAATGGACCAAAAAGTGAAACCCTGAAAGATCAGTGGTAAAAATGGAAGAGTATGATGAGGAGGAAGAGCAAAACAAAACTGTCCCAAAAAGAGACGGTGAGGAGGGAGGGGGGAAAAAAAAGGATGGGATGCTTGGATGTGTAGGTTCACTAAACTGCTACCTGTAAGGCAAGAACTCCTTGGCATTAAGGAGTTAATTAATTATTAGTTAAATAGTTAAACAAAAGGCAGGGTTTTATTGAGCATTTCTCTCCGGAAACAAAATACCTGAAAAAATCACAATCCTATTAAGCTCAGCTATTGATACAACCAATCTGCATATTGAAGGAAGGCTCTGAAGTGAAAATGTTGAATAATTCAGCATCAGAGGAATGGCTGAACAAGCCACTGTTTGATACAGAGCCTGAAAGTGTAAAATATTGCCAGCTGAAGAATAACAGCATTTTGAAAGCACTGCTGAAAAGCATTTGGTGCATGAGCTTTGCTGTATGACTCCTTTGTGCCACTGCTGCTGGCGGAGGCCTGCACAAATTCTTCCCCCATTAGGCATCATCTGTATAATCTCTGGGCGCTGCTCCCTCTCTAACCTTTCCAGGCACTGGGAAGAATGAGAAGGGGCAAAAAAAAATCCTGGCTGCAGCACTGAACACCTACCCCAAACTCAGACCACACAGGAGATCAATAAGAGCTGTATAGATCATAGACTAAATATGATTAGAAGCAAGTCAGGAGTAGGATAATGACTCTTCTCTCTCCCCTTTGCAAAAACCCATTTTTCAGATAAAGAAGCCATGACACAACCTAATTATTTAAGAATGAGGGTATCAGAAACTGAACATCACAAACTAAACCAGATAAGGGGTTTTTTTTTGGTCAATTTTAATGAAATTTGGTTACCTCTTATTAATACCACTCCACATAGGAATAAAAATGGGAATATATTGAAAGTTTACCTCCCATTAACACTGTTCCAAGAGCAGGGGGAAAAATGGGAATATACTCAAATTTTATCTCCCATTAACTCTATTCCATGTAGGAAGAAGGGGGGAAAAAAGGAATATACTCAAAGTTTAACCCCCATTAACACTGTTCCAAGTAGGAATAGGGAAAAAAATGGGAATACACTCAAAGTTTACCTGCTGTTAACAGCATTCCAAGTAAAATTATGAATATGTTGGATTAGATAGTGCCTTTTCTTGCTGGGAAGTTATTGCACCCTAATTTGCTGTCTAAAATCAACATCACCTTATCCTGGCTACAGAGCGCAGGAGTTAACCAGTTTGGATCTGCCAGTGGAGCTGGATCCTTTGTGGGATTACTACAGGTCCAGCCAAATTGCCTGGAAGCAGCAGTGGAGGACACACACACATTGAGCTTTAGCTTTGCCACTTGAATACACTGAAAGTCCAGGACATGCTCGATTCTTCTAGTTAATTGATTTTTTTTTTTAAAAAAAAAAAAAACCAACTCAGCTCAATAGCTCTTTGTTTCGCTCTGGAAACATTCAGCAGCATCTCCTGATGTTTTGGCAGCGTGGGATCGTCCTCCCCTCGCACCTACCAGCCACCAGCTCTTCAGCTGCTGCTGCAGGAGCTCAGCTTAACTCTGGAAAAAGGAGGCTCTACATTACCACAGGAAGTTCCTATAAAACAAATTCAGTAGCTTTAAGTTGCTGTTTCTATTTTCCTCTGGCAATCAGACTGAAGCTGTAACTTCCCCATACAAGCAAAACTGCTCCAGAAATTAAAAAGCAATTCCGGTTGCTCTTCCAAAGGTTTCTGTGCAAGCACTCACCTATTGGGAATGGAAAGAGGCTACAGAAGGCTGCCATTTTTTCCAAAGCAACTTAAGCAACCATCATCTCCTTTTCTTCCCTCCACCGAGCACAGACACTGCAGCTGCACATCAGCTGTGAAGGACAGAAACAGCTTCTCTCTCCCTCCCCAGCAGCGCTCCTCGGCCTGCCGCAATGCCAAAAAACTTGCTTTTTGTTGTTTATTTTTTTTAAAGCGATTGAGAAATCCCCACTGGGACATTTGAAGACACATGTAAACAGCTGCCTGGAAAACATGTCTGGTTCTCGTCGTTGCCACTGCAGTACTTCTTGTGATAAATGAGATGTTGAGAACATTATGGATCATCACAGAACCACAGAAGCATTTTTGGTTGGAAAAGACCTTTAAGATCATCAAGTCGAAGCATTAATCTAACACAGCCAAACCCACCATTAAACCACGTCCCAAGGCACCTCCATCTACACATCTTTTAAATACCTCTAGGGATTCTGACTCCACCATCTACCTAGGATGACAATCTGGAGTAGATTCCTCATCTGATATCTGTCTGGGGACCTTTGGGCATATGTAAGCCAGGGAGAAATTTGTTATGTCTGCATTTTTTGCTAAGAATTGGAAAAAAAAACCAACAAGGAACATGATGTAATAAGTGAACTTGCATTCAAACCTCCTCAGCATGGTTTATAGGAGGATGCTCACGTGCTGCATCAGGCACCAGCACCCAGTGATGGTTCCAGGGAGGGCTGGAGAGCATCACACCATCATCTCGCCTCTAAAGACTTCAGCCTCTGAAAACAAGCTGAGCTCCCAATATAAAGTTCATCTGGATGTGTCTAGCTAACGTAATTAAAGAGAAAACAAGGTCTTAAAACACTGTCCTAAGTTCACACAAACAAGTTACCTGCTTAAGGTTTGAAAGAGCCCTGTGGCTAAACCACAGTTCTCCAAGTAGACCATTAATTGAATCACAGAGTGGTTCGGGTTGGAAGGGACCTTCAGAGATCATAGAACCACAGAACCGGGGGGGTTGGAAAGGACCTCTGCTCTAGCAGGTCACCCACAGCAGGGTGCCCAGGATCACATCCAGGTGGGTTTGGAATCTCTCCAGAGCAGGAAACTCCCAAACCTCTCTGGGCAGCCTGCTCCAGGCTCTGCCACCCTCACAGCAGAGAATTTTCTCCTCCTGTTCAGATGGAGCCTCCTGGGTTACAGTTGGTGCCCGTTTCCCCTTGTCCTGTCGCTGGGCACCACTGACAGGAGTCTGGCCCCAGCCTCTTGCGCCCCACCCTTTAGTTCTTGATGAGCATTGATCAGATCCTGTCTGTCTTCTCTTCTCCAGGCTAAACAGCCCCCGATCTCTCAGCCTTTTCTCATCACAGAGGTGTTCCAGTCCCATCAGCATCTTCAGGGCCCTCCACTCATCTAGTCCAATCACAGACAGGAACATCCATCTTCTACTAGATCAGGTTGTTCAGCCTGTCCAGCCTGGCCTTGAACACTTGCAGTAATGAGGCATCCACAACTTCTTTGGACAGCCTCCTCCCACTGTCACATGACCCTTAATTGAAAGTCCTCCGATAATGATATTTTGGGGTTTTTTAGAGTAAAACTTTAATTGTGGCTTCTCAACTCTGGGTCCCTGACAGAGCAACAAGCTGAGCACCACAAAGCTTTCATATGAAGTACTGCATGAAGTCTATCAAGAGCAGAACTAGATTGTTCTCCTTCTAGTTCTAAACTAGCTTAAAGAGACATGTAAATTTTCCTTTAGTCACTACATAAAATAATCAAATTTGAGAAGCTCAGTCTTGAAACTAAAAAGCCAGAGAGCAAAATTTTGATAAGTTCAGCTTACCTAAAATGTAACATCTATAGAGAAAAATGGGCTTTGGAAGAAAAATGGGGGAACATAGGAAAAAAAAAAAAAAAAAAAAGAAATTCAACTTTTTAAACCAATCAGAATATTGTTTTTATAGAAATAATTATGGTATTGAAGTAAAATCATTTCTCACAAATAAGAAACTATAAATATGTAACTATTTTATAATATAATTTATCACAAAACATAAAAGGCATAAAAAAAGGCATAAAAGCCACACCAAAAAAAACAGATCACCTATTAAACCCCATTGCAGGGAAACAAAAATCCTCTGGACTGGGGTCAAATGCCTTTTCAAAGGACATGTCTGGTGTCAGGACACATCTTTAACACACAACCATGGGATGATATTACCATGTTTTGATGGTATTAAGACTTTGCCTTGACAGCTGTCGCCAAAACTGCTATTTGGACAAGGCTCACCGGAATCTCTCTCCACAAATACAATCACAAACAATAGGCTGAAGCTGTTCCAAAAAGGTAAATTAGGAAAACAGAGAAGCTGCAGGGAAAACACAATAATAATCACCATCTTCATTCTGCTCCACATCCGCTCGCGACGTGTGAGCAGAAGGGTGAAGGTGCTCACAGGAACAGGGGGTTTGGTGCAAACACTCGTGCTCCAGGAGAAGCAGGGACAGAAAAAGGGATTAGTGACTCCAAGTCTACTCAGATTTGCTCCGTTCCCTAAATCAGAAGTTGCAGCACAGAGAAGTATGTCCCTGCCTCCTAAAAGGATGAGCCTGAGCTGAATATAATTTGATTTTCAGTAGGCAGAGGGAAGACAAGGAGATGAAAGGTGGCTGTAAGAAGGGAGAACAAGGAAGGAGAAGAGGAGAAAAAAACCAACCAACCAAACAAACAACAAAACAACACAAGACTGACATCTAAACTTATGGAGGAATGAATTTCCACCACAAAGGCAAGGGATCAAAAGGTCAAATCCACAAACGGGTGGCAGTGTAACAGCCCTTGACAACAGCTCTGCTCCAAAGATCCACATTTTAGGGAATTTTAGGATGGGAAGGCAAGGCAGAAGCAGGCATGTTTTCTCTTTAAGCCTGTCTGATTTGTGGTGATTTGGGACCGGCATTAGCAGAGCAGCAGAAGTTCTGGCTTAGCTTTGCTTTCTCCATGAGGCCTGGAGGCCAGAGACACACCAGCAGCTCTCCAGCTGCACAGGAATGCAAACTGCTCTTCCAACAGCAGCAGAAATAACAGATACGATTCAGATTGGGCTTTTTTTGCCTTAAAAAGCAGCTGCAGATCTCACAAAAGGAACATAAAGAGGCTTCATCCATCCCTGCCCGGTACATCCCAGCCTATGCACCAGGCGTGGGGAGAACCACAGAATCAGAATTGGTTTGGTTGGAGGAGACCTTTCAGACCACTGAGTCCAACCATTCCCCCAGCACTGCCAGGTCCCCACTGACCTGCGTCCCTCCGCACTACATCTCCATGGCTTGGAAACCCCTCCAGGGATGGGGACTCCACCACTGCCCTGGGCAGCCTGGCACAGCCCTGGACAACCCTCAAGGGGAAGAAATTGTTCCTCAGGGCCAACCTCAACCTCCCCTGGGGCAACCTGAGGCCATTTATTCTTGTCCTATTTCCTTGTTCCTTGGGAGAAAAGCCCAACCCCCACCTGGCTCCAAACTCCTTTACAAGGACTTGTAAAGCAAGGTTTCCCCTGAGCCTTCTTTTCTCCCCAGGTCCCTCAGCTGCTCCTCACCACACTTGGGCTCTAGACCCTTCCCCAGCAGCTTTGTTGCTCTTCTCTGGCCACACTCCAGCCCCTCAATGTCTTTCTGGGAGCAAGGGGGCCAAAACTGATTCCAGGATTCAGTGGCCATCACCTTTACCAGTAAACCACTGGTGCTGCTGCCCTCCATCCAAGAGCCAAGCAAGTAGACTTTAACTTCAGGTCCTGAAACATGGAGGGGAACAACAGGGATCCAGACAATCATGGACCTTCAAAAGGCACCATCCTGAAATTACTCTCACCCTCCTTCCCTGTTTGATAGCAGAAAATAAGAGCAGAGAAAGAAAAGAAAAGCAATGTGCAACTCATCCTATTTCTTGCTTCCTGTCACAAAGTTGTTTGACTACAGGCAATGACTGTAACTCTGTATTTGGGAAAAAAAATGCCAAAACAAAAATATTGAATCTGTCAGGGAGGTGGAGCAGTTAATTTATTTAAGCGACTACATCAGTGGACTGACTGATGCTCAGGCAGCTTTGCAACTGGACTGTCTCATCTATTCTTGAAAACAATAGAATTTAAGGGGGAAAAGACCCCAAAACAATTCCTCAAACTTCCTTCTGCTTTCTCCTTCATAGAGATCTCTCTTCTCCACCTCGGGAAATGTAAGCTACACAGAGGTGTTCTGTCTCATGTTACTTAAGAGAACCATAAAGTGGACTTCAATCCAACAAGATACATTAAAAAGCAACCCAAAATCCAAACAGGTCAATGTTTCAAATAAATGACATGATTGGAGGTGGAATGCAATTGTTTTCATAAATTCATGTGGTCACCTAATTGTGTCACCACAGTAAGAAACACGAATTGCAGAGCACTGGAGCCAGGTCTGATCTTTTCTCATTGGCTACAGCAATAAGCAGCTCCATAATTTCTGTACTACTAATAATAATTCTTCTTAAAGCCTTTTTCATTTTTTTTGCCTTCAGTTTGTTATGCAGATTTGCTGCTTTTCAGGGCAAAGCCCATCCTGAATGACTTTAATCATTTGCTAACTCCAGATTCATTAGCTCAGCCTGTTATACCTGATGGGAAAACACAGAGAAACTCGTTGGCTTTGCAAAACGAAACTGTTGGTTTATCCTCAGCAGAGACATCCATGAGCACTAGTCCTTCCTCCCATTCCCAGATTTTTGCTGGGAGTTGAAGTTGACCCAAGTCCTCAGGGATAGACACAGAGAGTAGATACCATGGTCTACAACTGCCACAAAAGCCCTTTCAAAAAGGGAAAATAAATCTCAAAAAATCCATGCGTTTAGTAAAAACCTTTTAGTAAATGCCACTTTTTACTTGAAGAGAAGAAACATGGCCCTCAAGCCATCTCTCCATACCATGGCTTCAAGGAAGAACAATGGCATGGCCAAGGCTGGTGCTCACATCACCCACGTGCAGATGAGCTTGAACAAACAGAACTCTTTTACAAGCAAAGCTGGAAGTTCTAAGGAACACCATTTCCAAGAGTTACAGGGCAAATTCAAGTCTAATTAATTAATGAATGCTTGCATCCCTCATTAAGAGTTTCTTATCTGCAAAGTTAATGGTGTAGTTCATCTGATCTCCCTTCACACAAAGGAAAAGTCCTCATTAAAGATATTAATTGCACTGGCCAGTTTTGATCAAGCATTACCTTTGATCTCTTCCCCAGCTCAAGAAAGCTGAGTGCACAGAAACTCCATAAATACAACATTGTCATACACTGTTTGCAATTAATCCTCTCGCCAACGTACTACAAAGGAGACTTGGAATTCAAGAATGGATTTTGCATTTCCATTTGCCAGCTGAAAACTCCCCGAGATACAGAAACACTTGAGTGAAAACGAAGTGTGAGGAAATTTCTCAGAAAGCCATTAGCTGTATTTCTCTTTTTCTTTCTTTTTTTGAAGCAGAAACAACCTCCTCTGATTGCTGACAGTGTTGTAACTCTCTTCAGCATTTCACAGCTCACCCCAAACTAGAGTCATACTAAAACCTCAGCTACTTCTGGACAGGGTTATTTCTGCGCCGTTAAAAAGTTTCCATGCCAAGTGCCGTTCCCATCTTACCTCAAGCACTGGTCCAGCTCCAAGAATAATCTGTTCTACTCCGCTGGCAAATCCCTTCTGGCTGAGGGCAGTGAGGTGGTGGATCAGAAAGTTGGTGCTCTGGGTCTTCCCCGAGCCGCTCTCTCCCGAAATCACGATGCACTGGTTCTTCCTTCGCTGCAGCATGGCGTGATAAGCCACGTCTGCCACGGCATAAATGTGGGGCTCCAGCTTTCCCAGCTGGTGGTTATCGTACATCTTGACATACTTGGGGTTATAAATAGGGAGGAACTTGAAGGGATTAATGACGATGAGGATGCTGCCGACATAGGTGTAGATTTTCTCCTGCTTGAAGCGGCTTCTGAGGTTTTCCAGGAGCGTTTTCTCATTCAAGTCCGGCAGGCCGCAGAGGTCGTCATAGTCCTTCTGCTGTGGCTGGGGAAGGAAGCCACGCTCCACCATCCTGCGACGCTCCTCCGTCACCTGCAGCCAGGACTGGAGGCTCCCGTAGTGAATGGAGCCGTCCAGGTTCTTCTCCCGCAGGAGGAAGCGATAATCCTCGCCGCTGGTGCGGTTCTCCAGGGCCATGCGAGGCCAGAGCATCATGCGCTGGACGGGGCAGTCCGTGGGGTTGAGGATCCACTCCTCCCCACCAAACTCCTTCACTTCGGCCAGGACGTAGCATTTTGTTTTCTCCAGCTGGAGTTTATTGATGAGCGAATCGATCACCTCGGCGGCCGTGGACGTTTTCCTGGCGGTGATGGGACAGTAGATGGTCCCTTCTGCGATGCTCCCGGGGTAGATGTGCAGCGTGTACTCGCTATCCTCCAAGCGTCGTCTTCCTCCAACATCATTTACACTCATATTGGATTCTTTCCCATCAGGACCCACGCTGCATAGTCAGGACCCTCCTCCGTCTTGTCAGGTCATCATGTTAGCAATGCTAAAAAGAAAAGCAAAACAAAAATAGGATAGGTGGTTAACCTTGGCAGGGATCCTTGGAAAATGGTTGACATGCACCTTGAGATGCAATGGAGCAACTAAAATGATGACAACAATCACCTTAAAGAGAGCAAGTGATGATGCCCGACCATCGCCTGAGAAGAGAGCAGGATTTTCATACACTAAAGTCATAATAAATAAAACCACAGAATCCGAGCATGGTGGGGTTGTACGGGACCTCTGGAGATCACCTCATCCAACGCCCCCTGCTCCAGCAGGACACCCAGAGCAGGGTGCCCAGGATGGCATCCAGGCGGGTTTAGAATCTCTCCAGAGAAGGAAACTCCACAACCAGAAAGGTACTTAACACACAGACATGGCCCACACCTCAGGCTCACTTCTACTCAGACATAACTCCCTACAGCACCTCAAGCTGTTGCTAATTTTCCCTGAGTCTGAAGCAGCAAAGACTCAAAAAAGACCCTCTGATTTCTGGTGTGTTTTACAGAGGATAAAATCAGTATTTTGTGAGTAACCTCCCAGACAGCATCCTGAATAGTCTGCTCGTGTCAAAAGTTGCTCCAACCTTATTGCTCAGTGTTATCAGACAAAACATTTAAGAGTTAGGTGCCTTTGTTTCCGTGGTCGCAGACTTCATGCCAACTTTGTTCAGCTAACCCTGACTTTGGAAAACACCCCTTGACTTTTCCTACACTGACTTGCTCATACACATAAATAACATATTTTCTAGATGGAATCATAGAACTGTTTAGGTTGGGAAAGACCTTGCAAATCATCGAGTCCAGCCTCCCCTGGCACAACTCAAAGCCATTTTCTCTTGTCATTTCAAAGGCCTTCCTGAGCAACGTTTGGAATGACTCTTGAAACAATGGTCTGCCCAGTCACCAGTTTAAAAAAAAACCAAACAGCTCCTTACTCAGTGGTCACGAGCTCCAGGTTCTCTCATGTTGTAGAGGGATATGTGACTCCTGCAGTGGTGCCCACCCAGGAGCTTCTCAGGGTGGTGTCATACACAACACCCTCAAAATTTAGTTGCTAAGGTAAAGTGGCCATCACCTTCCCCTGTGGATGTGGTCCTTGCTTTAGATACATCATTCCATGGTCCTGTGCCAATGAAGAGCAGATAAACTCTTTTCTCTTCCTATCCAGGAGATTTTAAATGTATCAGATTCAAACAGTAGCACTTTTCCATACAGCAAGTCAACCTCTTTCATAGATGTCCCCATCTGATATCAGATCTGAAGTACAACAGCCAACTCACTTGTACAATCTCAATTTTAATTTCTCTTGCACTGCTTAAAAGCCACAGAACACAAATCTCCAGCACTGAAACATCACAACTAATTTCTCAAACTTAATCACCAGAAGTTGACAACACTCCACCACCAGCCCCAAATGAAAGCAGTTTCAGAGCTAATGGTTCTCAGTTCTCCACTAATTTGTTTTAGCAAACACAAAACTCTCCTTGAAGATGTTACTCCAACATAAAGACAAAACTATGAAGAAATGTGGGGGACCCTCAGAGCCAGGATCTGGGCAATAAAGTGGCGGGTGAGGTTTAATACAGATAAAAGGTGGTGTCAGGTACATCCTAACGTCACACGTCTCCTGGAGCACTGCCCCCACACCAACAAGACCTCATGACTACAACAGTTCCCTGATGGTAGCAACAAAAGGCTCAAGAAGAGTCAAAAAACATGAGGCCAAAATGCACATCAGTCTTCGGGAGCTCCCAGACTTCAAGTATTCGGTGTCAGGAAGAGTATTTGTAGGAACCATTTGACATGGTCACCCTTTCCTTACACTCCTCCCCAAGTACTTAGATTGAAGACCTTCAATTCATGTGCAGCCACCCTCATCTTCTACATCCACGCAAGGCTGGGATTTGGAGATTTGTTTCATTTACTCTAGAATTTCTGAGGTCCTCATGAAAAGCTTTATTTTCTGTCGCCTTATTTCTCGCTCCAATATTTCATGGAGTATATTATCCCCAGACACGTGTTATTCCAAGGGGAGAAATTCATCTGCATGGTGAAATACATCTGGCAGGGATTCATGGTGCATTGCTAGGTAGCAGGACATATATTATAGACTGGGAAGTACTCCAGCTGCTTTCCTCTAGCTCTAGTGGAGGCACAGATGCAACAGGGATGATGTCAGTAAAGTGCTGGGTTGGGCTTTCTTTGTCTTCAGCTTTTCTTCAAGAAGGAGGGGGGGGAAAAACCCAC
>NW_008590334.1:9571-22853 GCF_000691845.1 Merops nubicus | reverse complement strand
TGGAAACACCCCACCCTCCTCACTCCAGCAGGATCATTCCTCATCGAGATTTTAACTTCAAAGCTTGCAAGAAGAGGGCTGCCTATTTTTATCCGAGTTATCGGAGTCTGCTGACTCACAGGAAAACTGCAAACAGGACTTGAAGTTGGTTGCCTTGAGCAAACCGAACTCCTGCCTCCTCCCTCCTCTCAAACACATGCACGCTCAATAAATCCTCCATAAAACATTCAGGCCAATCTACCCCACCCAGCCCAAAGCTCTCCTCACTTCTCCACAGCTGCTTTTTCTGCGTGGACTCGGTAGAATAACAAACATCTGTCTTCTGCATCCAGCGACTCGAATCCAGCGGGACTGCAAGCCAAGTATGAACCCCACAGAGATGTTAAAAGCCCCACTAACTCCAGGAAGGCAGAAGAGCCAAGTCCCCCCACCCCCAAAACCACTCAAAACACCAGAAGCCTCCAGTAATGACTAAGAAATTTAGCAAGGTCAGAAAGCAAAGAGGTGTTAATTTGAGCTTTATAAATCACAAGAGGCGTGCCCCAGGATTTACTTTTAATACGTCTCCGAGTGTTACGTTAGGTCAAAGAAACAATACTGAAGATAATTGCCTGTGGTCTCCCAGCCACCAATGCACATGAGCCTGGCTCTGCTCAGCATCACACATGCCTCTTGCACACAGGCGGTTTCCAAAATATTTTGGAAAAATATTGCAGTGAAACAGGCGTAATTAGGTCACTGGGACACGTCTAGGAGAGAGGTTCTCCTAAAGACAACTGTGCCAGCATCTTAACTTTTATGCAACTTTTAGAATTAGCAATATCTCTGCGTTAGGAGAGAAAAAAAAAATAAATAGGAACATTAAAAGAACAAGACAATAGGTATTTTTCAACCTTTGCTCTACAAGCTGTTTTAATTAAATGCATTTTGCATTGCTACGTATGCACATTTAAATGAGAGCATGTAAAAAATGATGCAACATCCAAGTCACTTCCATAGGCTTAGGGGAAATAAAAAACAACCCTAAGATCCTCCTGAAAGGTGATGCTTGTCTCTAGAATCACAGAACTCTTTGCGTTGGAAGGGATCTTCCAAGGTCATCGAGTCCAGCCCCCCTGCAAGGAGCAGCGACATCTGTAACTAGAGCAGGTTGCTCAGAGCCCCATCCAGCCTGACCTTGAATGTCTCCAGAGATCAAGCTTCCCCCACCTCTCTGGGCAAACCTGTTTCACTGTTTCACCACTCTCATAGTGAAGAACTCATTCTTAATGTCTCATCTAACTCTCCCCTGCTCTAGCTTGAAGCCATTGCCCCTCATCCAGTCACTACACACCCTTGGAACCAGTCCTTCCCCAGCTCTCCTTCCCCAGGCCCCTTCAGGAACTGAAAGGCCAACAGGAGGTCTCCCCAGAGCCCCCTCTTCTCTAGGCCGAACAACCCCAGCTCTCTCAGCCTTGCCTCAAAGGAGAGGTGCTCCAGCCCGTAGATCATTTTTGTGGCCCCCTCTGGCCTTGCTCCAACAGGTCCCTGTCCCTCCTGTGTTGAGGGTTCCAGAGCTGCCCCAGCACTCCAGGTGAGGTCTCACCAGAGCAGAGGGGCAGAATCACCTCTCTCCATCTGCTGGCCACTCTTCTTTTGATGTGGCCCAGGATGCATTTGGTGGGATGAAGGCAACAGTAATGGGATGCCAATCCCACAGGAGATGGAAACCCAGACCCCAGAAAGAACCGCAAACTCCCGTGAACACTCTGGCCAAAATTTATGGACGACGCATGCCTGTGAAAGGAAGAATTGATGACATTTTAAGCCAACATACTTCCAGCCTCATATTTTCTAGAGCCTTTCCCATTTTCTACATTTGAATGGAGATTCTTACTCAAATTGACCCTGCACACTGATTTTCTTTAATTTTACTATGACATAATTCTACTTGCAATGTAAAAAGCACGATCTCCAAACAAACAGGAGGTTACAAATCGTGTCCTCCCACATAAGGGAACATTAGTATTACCAAGGAGCTCAGAGGCCCTTATTTTTTTTTTATTTAGAAAGACCAATTGCAGTATTTTCATTTTCAGGGATGGTGTAAGCAACACGTGGCAAAACTCCAAAATAAGCCATCCACTGGAAGCATGAGTACCCGTCATAAATAATCCCCAACAGCTAAAGCCTGAAATCACAGATGGAGTTTGCCAAGTATTGGATGATTTGGAAAAAAATAGAGATTAGTGTCAGCACTGAGGCTGCTGCAGGGGCAATTCTGGAAGCAAAGTTCACTCGGTTTTATTATAACATCTCATAACCACGACAAGGGACTACAAAAATAGTGAAACTTTCTGAACCCTCAAGCAACAGGAACAGGTTTGGTTGCTCAAGACGATGTGGATTTAGTCATCCGCTGGTACATGGAAGTCTGTGCTGTGTGGGGCAGAAATTCCTGGGAGAGAGAAACTTGAATTGTTCGATAAAGAAACGTCCAATTTAAACATACTTCACCGGTTCATCTGACTATAGCAGCACAAGAGCTCTCCAAATTTCTCTCCTAAAGCAGCAAAGAGCCTCGTGCTGCCGGTACCTGAAACAACCCCCCTGCAACGTCGAGACTGACACATCTGTAACACCTGGTGCTGGCCCAGATGGGCAGAAAAGCCCATGGAGATGCTCAACAGCTTGTTTGTTGTTGCCCAGTTTTCCACTTCAGTTCATTTGATCATAGAACCACTGAATAGTTTAGGTTGGAAAAGATCTTTAAGACCACCAAGTCCAACCCCAAACCTAAATTCTACCAAGTCCACTGATGAACCATGTCTCTCAGCACCACATCTACACGACTTTTAAACACATTCAGGGACGGTGAGTCAACCTGACCCCGGATTTGACAATCCTTTAAGTGAAGAATTTTTTCCTAATATCTGACATAAACCTCCCCAGAGCAACTTGAGGCCTTTTCCTCTAAGGGAGGAAAAGTGAGATTTGGGTTACTGGTTTGGATGAGAAGGGACCTTTCAAGGTCATGTAGTCCAACCCCCCTGCAGTGAGCATGGACGTCTGCAACTAGATTTGTAATCACAACTCAAGTTCACCTCTTCCAAAGAGATAAGCAATCCCTGCAGACACCAAACCCCCATCTCCTGCAACAGTGAAGACACACGTGCAATGGTAGTGGCAACTATATATTTTACCACTGGTCTCTTCATTTTACCAGTGGTTTCTTTCCTCTGCCCTTGAAAATCTTCCCTTTGGTACCAATTCTTCAATTAAGAATTCTTCTCCCTTGCCAAATCTGCTTTGTCTTGCTCAAAGCTCAACACGAAAGTGGGGGAACCTACAATTCTGGTGTCCCTTCGCTTCCTCCAAACCCAAATGATGTTGTAGACAAACTTCGATGTCCTCAATGCAAGTTGGATTCATAAACTCGTTTTTGGCTGTGACTGCCAACCACTAGGAGAAATGACAAAAGGAGAAAGGACGCTTGGCCGGCGTTAACCACCGCGCCCCTGGCGGAGGGGAATGTTTCCGCAAGAAGGGATGATCCCCCACTGTCACGCCCCTACGGCTATGCAACCTCCAAGGGGCATTCTCAGAATATAAAAGAAGTCGTCATGAACAGAGCTCAAACTACGTGAATTATTCCCACAGACACTAAGTGCAGCCCAAAAGCTGTGAGTGTTTCTGAAGGTGTTTCTAAGCTCACTGGCTTCTCCTGCAGCTTGAAAAACTGAGAAAAGTCAGATCAGGCTGGTTTTTTTTCTGATAGTTTTTACTTTTATTCAGCACTTTGAATGACTCTATCAGCTTCTGGTGCCTACTAGAGGATGTGTTTCAGCTTGTGTCCTGGTCTGAGTTGGGACGTTCACCTGGAGGCTTCTTGCTGTGCACTGAAGGTCTGTCATCCTCTTTTTCAGAGATGGGCTCTGCTTACCCATATATTTTAGTCTCACATTTCTTGCTCTTTAAGAGGCACATGGATACATAAAGCACCTCAGAAGATGACAACCCCTTCCAAAAGCCTGGAATTACCCTATCTCTCGAGGTTTTTGGTATTCCCCTGTGGTCTGAAAACCACCCAATGCTTGTAGCAGCAGGAAGATGGGTGAGGATGCTGCTACCTGCTCACCACACTCTTGCTGATTCATCTCATGGGGATGCCCATCAGCTTCTACCAGACCTTTTAGCTGAGACAAAATGAAAATGGGAACAAAAGAAGAAAAACTAAAAGGAAAAAAAAAATTACAGGAAAAGCCATTGCAAAACAAATTACTCCTAGAAGCCGTTGCAAAGGGTCCTAACAAAGAAGGAACTGAACTAGGACGTGAATAACACCACAAGCATTTACTCTTCCCTGTAAGGTCAAAGCACCTTCTGTGCTGGGAATGAATCAGCATCCGAGAAATTAATCAGGGCTGTGCAGTGAACGAAGCTCTTGTCTGTGGGGTTCCTGCCTCGGCGACAGGAGATGCTACCAGATGCATGGATGAGAGCAAAAAACCATGAAATTAAAAAAAAAAAAAAAAAAAAAAAAAAAAAAACCCACACCAGGGACTAAAGGAAAGGTTGGTGAGATCTTGTGACTAAGGCAACTGAATGGGAGAAGTGATTGCCATCTTTGCTTCTCTCACAACATTTCTGCATGGTACTAGGAGGCTCAAAAAAAAAAAAAAGTGCAAATAAAAATCTTCTTGAGCTCCCAATTTGAGTCACTGTAACCAGCTTTTTTCATGGTACTCACTGAGCAGCTTGGAAGTTAATTCGGCATTGATGGAATGCCATCAGAGTGAGCAAGGATGCAAGAAATGCTGGGTACTTAGGCAAGCGCAGCCATTCCAAACACTTTATCCAAAGATAAATTCGTCATTTATAAAAGTGGCCAAATGACATTTACAGCACCTTCAAGTTTTACTGAGCTTGAGCATGGTCATCTGACAGAGCACCCCTCACCAACACAACAATTCCCACCACACAAACTGACAAAATGTCCGATTGCCCAGCTGTGCTGGTTGGATTTGCTCCTTCCAGATGTACTCAGAGCAGTTCAGCCTCTGGAAACAAACCTGGAGTTGCTCTCCCAAAAGAATCTGTCACATACCACAGTGACACAAGCGCAGAGCCCATGGACACAAAGTCTTATCTCACAAAGCACGCGTCCTAGTTCTTTATATTTTTGTTTGCAGCCAAAAGTTTCACGTACAGAGCCTAAAAAGAAACACCGTTGGCAATAAAAATCTTTCTGAACGTGTCAAAAGTGAAGGACATAAAGTGTTAGAGCAGAGAGACACTGCCAAGGACCAGGGGAGGTCACACTAAGGAGCATCTTGCCAGCCCCAACAGACACAGAAAACACCTTTTCCAGAGGCCAGGAATTACACCAGCATTAAGGACAAGATGCTTCTATCCCACAAGAGCTCAAGAGCTTCAGAGAACAAAACCTGGGGAAACAAAAGCATCTTTCCTAACCTAATCCTGCCCTGCAGGCACCAGCAGAAGAAACCTGACTTCTGCTCTGCCAGAAAGGATGAACGTTGAAGGATGGAGCGTGGACTCCAGCACCACTCTGAGCTTCCACAAGTGTCACTCTTGAAATAACAGCTAGGGAAAAGACACTGGCCTTGCCAGAAGCCATAAATACACTGCACTATCTCCTACAGGTCACCGTATCTCTGCACTGGAAAATTTCTGAAGATAAAAGAAATAAATGGCAGGTTAGTAAAAAAAAAAAAACAAAAACAACACACCAGAACAAACCTACCACAACAATAAATAATTACATAAAAAAAAAATAAAATAATTTTGCACCTGTAATTTCATTAGAATGTTCAGACTATTTTTAATATTTATATATCAATGTATATTGATATATCTCAATTGATATATATTGATAAAATGATAAGTATTAATGCATTGATACATATAAAAATATGATTTTGAGGGGCTGGAGCGTGGCCAGAGAAACGCAATGAAGCTGGGGAAGGGTCTAGAGCCCAAGTGTGGGTAGGAGCAGCTGAGGGACCTGGGGGTGTTGAGCCTGGAGCAAAGGAGGCTCAGGGGAGACCTTCTGGCTCTCCACAGCTCAGTGACAGGAGGCTGGAGCCAGGTGGGGGTCAGGCTCTTCTCCCAAGGAACAAGCAAGAAGACAAGATCAAACAGCCTCAAGTTGCCCCAGGGGAGGTTGAGGTTGGCCCTGAGGAACAATTTCTTCCCCTTGAGGGTTGTCCAGGGCTGTGCCAGGCTGCCCAGGGCAGTGGTGGAGTCCCCATCCCTGGAGGGGTTTCCAAGCCGTGGAGATGTGGTGAGTGGGGACCTGGCAGTGCTGGGGGAACGGCTGAACTCAATCTGAAAGATCTCCTCCAACCAAAATGAATTTATGATTCTATAAATGTATCAGTATATTTATCCTTTTGAAAGGTTCTTGTACGGTTAGAGAGCCACATCATCGAGCAGATCCGCACTGTGGTGGTCTCCTTCCTCACAAAACTCAACTACTTCCAGCACAAGCCAAGACAAACAAATGCTTCTCAACTTTGCTCGTCACTGAGCCCATGCACACATCAAAATAAATATTAAACAACTTTGGATGTGACACTTCCTCTAAAAAAAAAATTATTATGGACAATGTACACAACTGAATATCACCATGCTATTTTTGAACACTGCTCCCAGCGACCCACCAACATAAAAACCCTCACCTGTCTCTTCTGCCTTAAAGAAGTTTCCAATTGTCCTACTGATAGGATGTGCTCTCCTCAAGATAAAAAAAAAAAAAAAATTATAAAAAGCAATTCTGGCTGGTCAGAAGCCAACTTTTTTTGCCACTTGTACTGGTACCTCCTTCCCTTTTTCCATCTGCAGATGAAATCATTTCCCCAAAGAGAAGCATCTTTTCAGCGAGAAATGAAAGCCAGCCCTCAGCAGCAAGACATGCAACCTCGTCAGAAAAAAAGCAGCTGCTCACGACTAGATTGAAGTTGCTGTTAAGTAAGAGATGATGCCACATGTTATCCATCTCCTCCCAAAGCTAGGACAAAGCAGAAATCTTAAAGCATTCCAAAATGTGCCATCAAAGGGAAGAGAACATTAAAACTACTGTCAGATCTGCTGACTTACCTGAGAGAGGAAAAAACACCTAAGAACCCAACCTAAACAAACAAACAAACAGCAAATGGGCTGAGTCATATTTTAAACAACATTTCTAGAAATTAGTTTATTAAACGGCAAAAAGTCTTTCCTCTAAATGCCGTATTTATAAAAAATATTCATTCAATATTGTGATAATTTACAAGCAAGGGCACAAAAAGGATGTTGCAAAACCACAAACCAGGATATTCAATCTCAAAATTAAGCTGTCAGGAAAGTGCCACAACACAAGTGTGCCTTTTCAACTCAGTGTGTTCTGAACGCATCAAGACATGAAACCAAACCCAAATTCTTCTTACAAGCAAAAGAGTACTGAAAAATCCTTTGAATTAGAGATGACAGCTTCACTAAAAATAGTTATTGCCAGCCAGCTCCAAACACAAGCTTTGGAGTTCTTGGAAAACAGTAATAACAAAAAGAGAAGTAAAAAAGCAAAGGAGAAAGGAGGAGTTTTTACTTCCCACCACCGACCTGTCCCTCCCAATTTCTCTTTCCCATGTTTGTGGGGAAGTGGAGATGCCTCTTCCACAGAAAACATACAGCCAGCTCCTTATCTCAACATGGAAAACCATCAAAGCCACCTGACAGAGGAGAGGAAATACAGATAACCCTCCAAAACCTGCAGGACCTGTGGGTTTTAAGCCTCTTCCTTTGGAAAGCACATCAGCAGCATATTTTATACTGGCAAAGAAAGTATCTAAAGATGCCACCAGTAACAGAAAAAGACAATTCTGCAGTGAAGAATTGGTTATAAACATAATCTTTTTTTTTTTGTGAAGATGATTATTATTATTATTATAACAACTTATAATTAGAGACCAGCCAGATAGCTTCCATAAACTTGAAACAATTTCTAGATGTTGGGGTTTGTCTCCAACTGTCCTAGAAGAAGGGGCCTGTCTGAAAGCTGGGGACAGACATTTTAGTAGGACCTGTTGGGACAGGACAAGGGGTGATGGTTTTAAGCTAAAAGAAGGAGATTTAGATCAGATATAGAGAAGAAATGTTTGACAATGCAGGTGGTGAGCCCCTGGCCCAGGCTGCCCAGAGAGGTGGTTGCTGCCCCATCCGTGGAACCATCCCAGGTGAGGTTGGCCAGGGCTCTGAGCAACCTGCTCTAGTTGGGGAAGTCCCTGCTCCCTGCAGGGGGGTTGGATGATACGACCTTGAAAGGTCCCTTCCCACCCAAACCAGTCTGAGATTGTTAGTATTACATCAGGTATATTGAATATCCGTGTGTAATGAGAAACATGAGCACAGAGGAGGCTTTACTAAGGCCACGAGTTCACCAAAAACCAAGCAAGGAGCACTGCGCATCATTCCAGCCCAGAACACACCCCAAACCCTCAAACCCTGGAGAGGACCTGGAGCTGTACGTCAGGGAAAAACCACCACCAGCCTGGCACCCCTGCCCTTGGAAGGGGACAGGACGCAGCCAAGGTCAGGCATGTGTTATCTGAAGAACCTGAAACGCAAAGCTGATCGCGGCCGAGCAGGCTCAGATAACACCACTGGTTCAGTTCTGCCTTTATTTACATGAGGGACAGCCGAGATGGGGACACCAGCAACTCCACGATATCCAGATCTAAATGGTTTTCCACGAGCACATCATCACCTAGAACACACACAGCATTTTCCCCTGAAACTGGAACCTGCTTTACGAGACTCAAACATCGGTCGTAACGGAGATGATGTATTTTTTGCCACTTTAAAACATGAAGTGACATCACAAACCTCTCTGAAGTCACCAGACCTCAATACAAAACCACCTTCTAAGGTCCAACCCTTAAAGTTACAGTGTTTACTCAAGTTACTTTTCTTAATCACATTCAGCAACATCAAAAATATTTCAGCTGAAATAGTTCCAAGTCTTCCACATGCACCTCATCTGTCTTTTCCATACTCAAAGGCTTAATTGCAAAATGTTCATCAGCCCAACTAAACCAGCATCCCTAAAAGTTTCACAGGGATAGAGAGAGGCTGTGAAACCATTTTAACCAAACACTTTCAGATTAGTACCAATCATTCAGCTGGCACAAGGCCAGTGCAGCTCTCCGCGTGGAAAAAAAGAAGTCGGGTAAATCCAATAACGAGTACTTAAAAGGACGAGTCAACAAAATTAGTTCCATTTTCTCACTGGATGAAAAGCAAGGTCAGTATGAAACAGGGAAGGGGAGATGAAGAGGGGACCCAGCAATAAAACTTTTTTTTTTTAAAAAAAAGATCAGATCGAACCTATCGGATTGCTAATTATTTACAGGCCATTTCAGCAGCAGAATTAGAAACATCAGGACAGGACAGGCAGCTGCCCGGGGCTGTGACACACAACAAGCCATCATCTGCCCCAGCGCCCTGCAGCCACAACGGGCCCATCCTGGAGCAGATGCTACCTCTCAGCTCTCATCAGGCCCATCCAGACACAATGCACTAAGAGCTCCCCAGATTAGGTGCCTTCGGAGGAAGGTGCGGGCGTGTTCCTTCTGCAAATGGAAAAAAACACTGTGGAAAGACTAAAAAAGGGCTAAAAAAGGATATGAGACATGTTGATCTCACACAGAAAGGGGTTTAGGACCTTTTTAGTCCATCAGCTGAATGTCAAGCTATTGCTAATCAATGTGCATTGTTCAAAGAGGACCAAAACAGATTTACACACTTTTTTTTAAGAGAGAAAAAGTCTTCTTTCTGTGCATAACAGTCCAACCTCACACGCCCTCCCCATAAAACACTGTCCCTGAGATAGCAAGCCCACCTATATTTCACACACAAGAATCACAGCCCACGATTTTGATCAGAAACTTGAGAGTGAGCTGATTTTTTCGTGATAGAAAATTTGTTTCCCATCTTATCCTATCCTTCCAGCCCGAAAGCAATTTTCTGCAGAAAAATGCTTTTTAGGATTATTACCTTTATCTATACCCTGGCTGGAAGCAGGAAGCAATCTCAAGTTTCCCAGACATTTAAGGGCATTGCTGCTTTTGAAACTGTTAGTACTTGGAGGCTGACAGACACATGAGAACCCATTTGTTGTATTCTTGGTTGTCCTCGTTGACTTTACATTTGAGCCTTGTGGATTTTCCACTTTCCTTGAGCCTTTCTAATTAAGCCTGTGGTGAAACTCATCATCAATTTGCCTTAAACAAGATTCCTTAATCCTGACCTCTAACAAATTATCAGGTTTGAAAGCATTTTAAAAAGAATGATGGCTTTTTGTTGTCTTTTTTAAAAGATTTTTCTCAAATAGAAGTTTGGGGATTTTTTTTTTTTTTTTGTTTTAACAAAAAGTGCAGCACAAAATCAAATTATTCATCCTCAGACTCCATAAGCTGCTGGTTTGGGATTCTCAACCCATCAAAAGTTACCCCAAACTCTCAGGTTGCCATAAGGGAAGCACTTCCTGCTTCTTCATCTTCCAAACTGCTATCACTAAAGAGATTCCCTGATTTTCTCTCTCACCCTGCTTGGAACCGTTATCAAGCTTATCCCTGTATCACTTAGATCCCAGTCCTGAAATCAAGTGGGTTTTAGCTTCAATACCCCAAAATACAAGAAAGGCTTTGATGAAATAAAGTCACTCCCTGTGATTATAGGCCAATCTCTTTTTAATTTCTCAATTTTTTTCCTAACACAAATTATTAGCAGCCGTATTCCCATAACGTTTTGAGATTTCTTCTCTGCTACGACTCCCAGAGTGACTGCGTGATCTCCTTGTCCCCATGCTCAAGATGTCATCCTTCCTGGCTCTAAAAGGCAACAGGAGATGGCGTCTTCAGAAAGCACAAGTCACAGAATCATAGATTGGGTTGGAAGGGTCCTTTAAAGGTCATCTGGTCCAACCTCCCTGTAGTGAGCAACGACATAGAATCGTAGAATTTTTTGATTTGGAAGGGACCTTAAAGATCATCCAGTTCCAAGCCCCTGCTGCGCGTTCCCACTAGACCAGGTTGCTCAAAGCCTCATCCAACCTGACCTTCTCAGAGGACACATATGCCTGACTCTGTTACCTGAAAAACCTGCATATATATGGCAAAGTAAAATATATAATCATAATTATCCCTCCAAAATGCCTTGGAGAACATATGGTATGGAAATGAAATGGCCTTAAATCCATTAACTTGGCTTAGTGAGGAGATCAACAGAAGGGAGTGTGAAAAAAAAACAAAATGTTTAAAAATATATTCAGTGTAAGATCACACAACTACAGCACATGCATCATCTGGATAATGTAACAACACAAGGAAATGGGCTAAATAAACCCAAGATTTAAGTGGCATTTTCTGAAGTGCATCTGTTTGGCTCGGATCACCCTGACCCTCATCATTTCACCACGCTGTTTTTTCATCTGAGATGCAAAAGATGCAAGCACATAAATCAAAAAAGCTTCTGCGATGTGCAGCCATGGAAAACATGCTTCTAATTTAAGAAATCCCTAATCTGGATCAGACTGAGGGCTGGAACCCCTCTGCTGTGAGGACAGGCCGAGAGAGTTGGTGTCACCGGACCATGTAGGCGCCGAGGGAACGAGCTGCACATATTTTGGCCACGGGGTTGGAAGCCCTGGGCTGACGTGGGAGCTGCCCACAGACGACAGATTCTTTACATGTTTTCTGCGTGCAGGCCGTAGGCAGCCCCAGAAATCCCATCCACGTGGAAAAATGGGAAAATATTTTATTTCTGTGACAGGGAAGAAGGCATCTAGCTAAATATGGCTTTGTTCAGGGGCAGGAGCACTTGCCCTCTGCAAAAGGGGTAATTCGGGAATGATGATAAGCCTGGTTTTGGTGCATAAATAACCTACATTCAAGCTCAACCGCTTTGTCTCAGTCCTTGGTGGCAATGTCCTAACGTTTGTCTACTCACTTATCAAGCCAGAGCCTTATTACAAAGGCTAATCCAAGCAGAGATTAGATTTCACATATGAAGGGGTGGACAATAGCATCAGATATTCTTCAAACACCAGTAAATAAGATTAATGAGAGTGCCGCCACTGTGGGTTTTCACTCCACAATGCCTTAAACAAACAAAAAAACCCCACCCTGGTTCCTTCAAACTAATCTTCCCAAATGCTTCATCACATTTCATTGCATAGACATCACCTCACTTCTCTGGGCCAACAGCAACTATGAATAGTCTGCAGGAAGCCACTAATTTCCTGAAAAGAGGGTTAACTGAGAATCATAGGAAACGGAGAAAATGAAAGCTGGGTATAACATCTTGACAAGGCTTGGAGGGGGGAAAAAGAAAAAAAAGACGAGATTCACAGCACTGAGCATGACCTGAAATCTTGACTCATGCAAAATGAAGACAGACTATTAAACTCATTAACAGAAACCTAACAAAGAATTACCTTCTTCAGCACATTTGCCTGTAGAAAGCCACTTTCCACGCTCGGGTACAGTTTCCACATGGTGATGATCTCAAATCTGAATTAGAAAGAGAGCCAGCTTATTTCTGGCTGTTGAAAAAGAGTTGTGAGATCCACCAAGCACTGAGCAAGTGGCAATACCTTCCAATTAAGTGCTCTCACCTAAAGGACTAACTTAAAAACCCAACAGGAAAAAAGAACTCAGAAATTTCTCTTGCTCAACAGTTGTGCTGACAGATCAGAGAAATGTGAAAAATCAACTTAGCTTTGTGCAGGGAAATTATTTGAAATAAAAATGCGAAGCTTGAACTTTAAAAAAAAAAATGTAGGAACCTTGGTTTTACAACATCTACAACTGTCACTAAACGTAGTGCAACAAAAAGGAAGGAATGTGCAGACTGATGCATCAACATTAGTTGAAAAAAAATAAGACTATGCATAAAAATAAGTATTGTAGCAGCCCCCCAAAACTGCAAGGGTTTCATGAGACAGATGCAGCACAAGGAGGTGATATGAAAACCCAAACAGCTCTGTGCTGTGGACTCTGTCACGCTCGTGAAATAGGAACATGGACGTGATGTGACAGCAAAGAGGAACCAGAGGGACGCAGTATTTCAAATGTCACTGTCTAAAGAAATCCTCAAGGGGGCTAAATTCAACAGAGATGGGGAAAAAAACATCAGGTGAATACCTCTTCTTGGGCACTTCTCTAAGCTGGTGGAGCAGCTTCCTCGGCTCATGGGAAAAACAACTTATCCTGCCCAACCTGCCACAATATTGCAGGAAAAA
>NW_008590334.1:0-9540 GCF_000691845.1 Merops nubicus | reverse complement strand
CCCTACAATCACAATCCTAATGCATCCTTACTGAATTAACTTTGCATTTTTTATGTGTACCTCTAAGGCTCTTCCTTGTAACTTAAGATGGCTATCAAGAGCTTGGCTCCTCTGCCAGTTCAGAATGCTGAGCTCCATTTCCAACTCCTCAAGAAAAAAAGCACAACAACAAAACCACAGCACCAATTCCATGATTTTCCAAGACTCTCCCGTCCCACGTTTGAAATATTTACGCATCCTTTTCATATTCTCTCAAGTTTTTCTCTCCCTACAACCCAGAAATGCCCCAGAGCCAAAGCTGTAGGTGTGCCAGGACCCTGCACTAACCCATAATTTTTTGTTTGCCCTCCTTGATCCTATGGATCCATCCCAAACGAGGAAGTTGTTTGAGACTTCTGCAAAAGACCTGGGCCTGTAACTGGGGTACAAAGGCAACACAATAATGTAGAATAAGCCTAAAAAGACTATTTCCTAAAACTGCAAGTAATTTATAAAATAATACTAGAACGCTATAAAACACTGACAATGAGTTTCAGTTGGAGAAAAAAAATCCCTAAAACCAAGAGTAGAACTCACAATGAGAAGTTTCTTTAAGTCAAGTCACTGGTGACATATCCTGCAGATCCATGTCCTCTCTTAGGTCCTCCTGGGTCTTTCCCTGCTGGTGGCACCATCCTGAACTCCTGCTGGTGAGACTGCTCACACTCCTTGCTCCAAATAAATAAGCTTATGAAAACAAATTACATTTTTGGAGGTTGAAAACTAACTTGATTTAATAGAAAAAGGAACAAGAAGCCTTTATATTGTTAGTTTTATCAGGAGAACGAAGGAGATGAGGGCAGGAGTCTGTGCTGGCATCACAGCCGTGAGGCAAAGTACACCTCTACCCATACCCTCAGGAGAAACAAAACTAAAGATTCCCTTCCTAGTCAGCACACTAAAACCTGATATATCAGCTGTACAAAAAATCCAAAAGTGACTAAAAAGGGTTTTCCTGATTGCATCATTGATCTCAAAGGGCTTTTTCCGAGTTGGGCAAGACCCCCTGGACAAGCAGACGTCTTGCTCAAGGCAGGAAGAAACCCTTCTCACCCTCGGGGTGAATCAGTCGAGTTTATCATGGATCCCCTCAAGATTCGGGCACATCTCCCCACCTTCCACGCAAGGAGAGATCCCAGGACTAGAAAAACAGCCTTGACTGAAGGAAGGTCCTGGCTCAGCTCTGCTTTGAAAGCATGGGCTGCTCCTTTGATGCCCTGCCAGGAGTGGCCTCCAGTGAGGAAGCCCGGGCTGAGTCACGCCACCGGCAGCAGGAACTTGCCAATCTGGACTGAAAAGCCCGGACGAAAGTTGGGATTTTGCTCCCTAATTGCACGCTGCTGGGCCAGCAGGCCTGCAAAGGGGAGCCGAAAATACCCAGCAGAAACGAGGAGAATCTGCCAGCCTCGGCTTTTTTTCCTAAAAGGAGAAAATCTGAGACGAGGGGGTGTTAAGGGACTGAAAGGATTATCTGGTAAGAGCACTGTAAGAGCTTTTTTTTTTTTCCCCCTGACTTGCTTGATTTCCAGTTGGCAGAGGGGTTTATGGCTTCCACACCTGCAGAGCTCTGAGCCAAGAGCTCGTACCGCTGCTGTGTCACCTCTTTAAATACTGTGTCCTCTAATCTCAGTTCGTTCAGACAGAAAGCCAGAAAGAAAAGCTTTTAAACTCCTAAGTCAGCCTCAAAAAAAAACAAAGTTGAGCCCCAGGTTGCTCTCCAGCTAAGGAGAAAACATATCTAATATGGATCTGGTTTACATTTATGGAAGATGAGGGGGCAAAGTAGTCAGTTAATCAAAAATATTATATCTTGAGTATTAAAGATTTTAAATCATCCTTTTCCATAGAAAAATGAATTTTACTCTCTGGTGAGGTCAAAGTATCTCTTTCCTCCATTCACAGTCACCAACAATTGTTATTCAAAATCATATTAAGGAGGAAAACCAGTCGTTTTCCTCTCTTTTTTCCTTTCGATTTGGCAATTCTGGGCATGAAACTACTAATTCAACATGTTCTTGACTCAAATCAAACTAAAACTGCAAAACATCTGCTGGATCTGCCAACACTGCTCCACACCAGAGCATTTACAATCTCACTCCACTCCTCTTCACTGTTTTGTTGGGGCTCAGAGGGGGGAGTTTGTTTGGGTTTTTTGGTTGGTTCTGTTTGGTTTTTTTTTAAATCTATCCAAGCCCAACCACTAATTTAAAGGAAACTGTGCTGGATGCTCTAATTGACCCCATTCTCTTCCTTCCCCAGTTTGTCTCCATAATTAGGCCTTCCCAGCTCAGCCTAGCAAAGGGAATCAGAAACAAGACCTTGCTGAGCCACACCCTGCAGACCACAGCAACTGGGTTTTGCCAAAAAAAAAAAAAAAAAAAAAAAACCAAATGAAATATTAAAAAAATCAACATATGCTGCAGTATTGACTGCTTCAGGAGGGGAAAAAAAAAAAAGCAACAGCAAATGTGCATTCACCATTTTCCGGCATGTTACAGTGAATAAGGAAACAAAAGTTTCACCTGCAACACTAATCCCTCGGGGGTACTTTGTAACAGGAGGAAAATGTTTATTTTCCTCAAAATACTACACAGTTGCCCACACTGGATTCACCTCCCAAGGACTTGCACTGCAGGAACACGAAAGGTAGAGACCAATTCAGCCCTGCACGACGGCACCAGCAGGACCCACACCTTGTTTCTTGAGAAAGTCGAAGGCATGTAGGGAATGAGGAAAGGAAACGCATTAAAAAAATAGTCTTATCTGCAAGCAAATGCCACCACAGAAAGTTTACTTCCCTGCTTGCCTCGGTAATGAAGGACAATTCCTACCAGGCACCCAGAAACGTGACAATTTTTAGGTACTTGAGGAAAAAAAAAAAAGAAAACAAAACAACAAGCCCCAAAACCAGCAACAAAATACCCACGCTAAAGCCATGCCACCCCCAAAACCCGTTCTGGCCCAGATTTGCGGAGCTGGTGAGCACTGGACGGTGTGGAAGGAAGCAGCAGTTGTCGGTGACGCCAGGAAAAACACACGGGGTGATGTCAGAGGTCTCCCTGGTCTAACATGGCCTGGCCCGTGCCCTGCATGCCACCATGGCTTCTCCTGCCTTGGCCTTCACGCAGGGATGATGCTACAGCTTAACGCAACAACCCACAACTCAACCAGAAGACTTTTTTTTTTCCATTAGTTTTGAGCTTGCTTTCCTTCTATTTCACTTCTCCCACTTCTAGAGTTCCACCTCAAGATAGTGCCCACCAGGAGAAGCACCCCAAGGTCCACCAAGCACAAAACTGGTGCCCACCAAGTCCTTAAATCACTATTTTCTGCTCAACTTTCACACTTGGCTTCGCAGCTTTACCATTATTTTACACCTCGTGAAGCTTGTTTTGTCACGTGGAGCTTTGAAATCAAAATGGTTGTGCTTTTTTGAGGATTCATTTGCATTACCTCCTGAGGCTGAAGTTCTCCTCAAACCCATCAGCGGACATTTGCCAAGTATTATCCTGGCATTTCAGAACTACAGCTCCCCAAAGGACACAGAAAATTCCACAGCAATCAGGAATTTAGAAAACTAAACTGCAGCTGGTGGGCGTCTCGCTAATAACAGCAGAATCTGAACCTATAATGATCCTTCACCTAAGGAAAATTGTTCAAGTTTTTTGAATGCTTGTCCCCTCCACCCCTTGAAGAGCATACCTGAAAGAAAAGTATGTAGATTAATGCTCCCTGAAAAATCTGAACAACCAAAAAGGGAGTTGATCCAGTCTTACAGAAAAAAAAAACACACCACCACACCTTTCCCAGTACAGATGGTCCCCGCTCAAATAAAAATGACTCAAAAATATCAGAAAAACTGCAGCTAAAACAGTTTAAATCTGTGTCTGCAGGTTTTCTTTTGGATTTTTTTTCTTTTAATTTGCTTGACAAGAGATATTCTCTCAAGGATTTGATTTTTACTGAAAATAAACACAACAAGATTGCCATCTGCCCAGCACACAGCTCGAATGAGGAATATCAGACCCTGAGCGACCCCCAGACCAAGTTTTTACAGGAGTTTTGTGTGCAGTTGGAAGCAGTTGGGCTTTAGCACTGGAGACCTCGTGCCGGGGCCCTTCGTTGTTGGGCTGCAGCTGCGGAAAACTGCTCGGTTGGCTTTGACTCCTCAGGTTTCACATCTTGCTGGATAAAAGAAAAACGAAAGCAGCATTCAAGCAGGACAGCTGCACCACAAGGACTTAAGTCAGAGAAGGAAACCCCAAATGCTGCCAAAAATCCGTGAACACAGCGAGAGAGTTTTGCACCTTTCCTTGACAAGGACAAAATACAGGAAAATATTCAGGCAGGGTTGGTTGGGGGATTTTTTTTCCTCCCCTCGTTTCAGTTTTCAGATCTTACTTCTTTCCAGCAAAGACTTTGAGGTGGGAGGATGAATTCTCAGTATCACAGATGTGGACTTTGGTGCTCAATTATTTCTCTATTTCATTGTCCTTACCCCACTTGCTGGACATATTGTTTTTTAATATATTGGGGTTTTTTTTCTCCTCGTATTTATAGTATTGCTCACTGCAGACAAACAGCAGTATCTAGAGAGGTGTTTAAATCATGTAAACAGAGGGAGAGGAGTAGAAACAGAACATCTAATACAGCTGAACACAGAAACAATACATTTGAAGGCTGATCTGCTGCTCCCCTCATGTAATTAAAAAGGGATTTGGGCCTCAAAAAATGCACATGAGTCCTGGGTCCACATCTCTTCCACTGAGTGGGGCAAGAGATGGGCAACTGCTGCCAAGTCATCTTCCTTGGCAAAGCGTTTCTTAGAGGTACCATTTGAGCCTTAGAGGAGGAAATATTACTGCTCCCATTTATTAATGCTCACAAATCCCTGAATCAGATCACTGCAGCTTGCAGTGGAATCAGAGATGGATTTGGAGAAGACCAACTACACACAGTGAGCAGAAAAAGGATTTTTTTTGGTTTCTAAAACCACACCTGCAAAAAACAACACCTCCTCTGTTGCTTTTGGCCAGTTCATTCTGTTCATAGTTGAGGAACACTCTTCAGATTCCTCGTGAGCTGCTGCAGGCACCTCAAACCTGACCTCTGCTCTGCATTGTCCTCCTATCTCCTCGCTCACCTTCCAGGCACGGTGCGGCGCCGCCGGGTAAGATTATCCGAGGCAGTGGCCTCGGCCAACCAGCCTGCTGACACCAAGGATGAGAGGAAATGGCCTCAAGTTGCAACAGGGGAGGTTGAGGTTGGCCCTGAGGAACAATTTCTTCCCCTTGAGGGTTGTCCAGGGCTGTGCCAGGCTGCCCAGGGCAGTGGTGGAGTCCCCATCCCTGCAGGGGTTTCCAAGCCATGGAGATGTGGTGCTGAGGGACATGGGTCAGTGGGGACCTGGCAGTGCTGGGGGAACGGTTGGACTGGATCTGAAAGGTCTCTGCCAACCAGAACAACTCTGTGTTCTATGAACAGGTGAATTAAGGAGCAAGAACCTGCTCTCCAGCATTCATGTTTCTCACAGAGATCCCCAGAAGGATTATTTACCAAACCAACCTCCCTCTTCCTAAATAAATAAATTTATTCCAGAATCAAGAACTATGTTTCTAATGACACGCTGCATTCAATTATTTATTTTGTGCCTAATGGGACCACATTCCTCACCAATTAAATCATTTACTAATTCCTCTGGGAGGAGGTTGTCCTCTGCACCCAGAAAGCATAAACCAACCTAACAATTCTTCAGCAAGTACTATAAAAGTAAAAATGTCAGTGTTTTGGAGAATTGTATTTTGGTCTATGTATTTACATGAAGAAGAGACAGTACACTTATAGAAGTCTTCTAAAGTAAATATTTTTGGGTAAGTTGTTTTAAGTTCATCCCTCAAAACCAACCATGCAGGTGTCAAATACAATAAAAGAATTCTTGGTGGACTACCAAAAACATCTAAGGTCATTACCAAAAGTGATTTGGGATGGAGAGATCAGCAAAGAAGAGTCAAAAACTCTACTGAAACTCATATTTTTGCTATTTTTATGCTAATAAAGGTGGTAATTGAAGTAGCAGCAGGAGAAAAATCAGTATTTACAGACCCAGTATGGTCAGATCAAACCTAAATCAACAGATGACCATCAGAAACTGAAATTCACAGCAATGGAACATGCCTTGGCACAGTGTGGACACCCAAAGGTGCAAGAGAACCCTACGCAAGAAAGATGCCTCATCTCTCTCCAAAAGGACGACCATCCATGCCTCAGGAGAAACCACAAGGCAAGGTGGACCACATCTAATCATCTTCTCCACAGACACTTCCCACCCAATGCCACTCAAACCATTCCCCTTCCCTTCTCCTCCTGCAGCCTGCAAACCACAGGTGGAAGAAGATCAGCATGAGGCATCCAAAGTCGTGAGGAACCTGGTCTGACCTCACAGCTGACTATCAAAACAACCTCGATTCTGATCATCTAGAGACACTTCAGCAGCAGCACCTCATCCTTACGGGTGACATGGAAGCTTTGTGACAACCCCACCTGAGAACAGGGCCTCTTGGGTTTGCAGCAGGAAGCCCAAACAACGAACGAGCTTCTTCCCAGAGCAGGGAGCCACCCAGACACAACGCAAATCTCCGATGACGCCGCTTTTGTCCAAAGGAATGTGAGAGAAAGTCTCCAATTTGCAAACTTAAGCTGCTGTCCTTTAAATATTTATGCTTCTGTTTACTTTTTCGAGAAGAGAGAAATCCTGTTGGCTCAAGAGGAAGTTAAGCAAATGGAGGCACACAGGACCCAAGCCTGAGAAAATAAGATGCTCTTTTTAACCTCAGCACGCCAAAAAATCCCAGTCTTCTAACACCAAAAACTGCACCCAGCCCATCTTGGGGAGCTGGGCTCCAAGAGGAGGCTGAGAGCTTCATTAGCTACATAGAATCATCAGATCATTAAGGTTGGAAAAGATCTCTAAGGTCATCAAGTCCAACTGTCAACCCAACACTCCCATGACCACTAAACCATGTCCCAAAGCACCACATCCACACGTTTTTTGAACCCCTCCAGGGATGGTGACTCCATCACCTCCCTGGGCCAACGCCTCACCACTCTCAGTCAACAAATTCTTCCTAATGTCTACTCAAAACCTCCCCTGGCACAACTCAAGCCCATTTCCTCTCATCCTATCACTAGTTACTTGGGCAAAGTGACCAACGCCCACCTCACTCCAACCTCCCTAAAAGTAGTCACAGAGAGCAAGAAGGTTTTCTCCACAATAAATGTGTTTTTAGAGGTATTTCGTTCCAAAGCAACACTGTTTGGAGCGGGAACTAGAGTCTGGCAGAAAAAGCCACACGACACCCACCAAAAAACCACTCCACATGGCCTTTGAAACTCTGGGCCCAGCACTGGCTCACAGTTCTGCTAGACTCAAGGTGTTTAAGGCTTTGGGGCCACATGGCATGCTTGGTCCCAGGGCTGTCATGGTGAACCCCCAGCCCTTCCTCACCAAACCAGTGGAGGGACCAACGCCGTCCCCATGCTCCCAATACTCCCCCTGTTGACTGGTGGGTGATGAGGAGGAGGAACCCATCCTTCTAGTTCAAGATGGACACCGTCCTTCCAAAAATCCAGCGGCACAATTAGAATTTCTAGTACAGCCTGACCCCAAAATGAGCCAAATTAAGGTTGCACAGCTAACCCCAGATTTCACTCTCCCAGAGTACCCGACCCCATGAGCTTCACATTCTCAGAGGTTTTCTTGCAAGCGGGGATGAAAACACCCTAAATTCCCCATGAATAGCCTAAATGAAAAGATTTCAGGCAGAAAGCATTTAGATGGTTTGATTTTCCCAGCAAAGGATCCCAAAGGTTCGCTAGTCTGGGTTTTAGGTGGCACACAAGCGCTGATGTTTGCCAAAGATATCGCAACAACAGACGTCACGTCAGCCATTTGATACCTTTAAATCTTAAAAATGCAGCTTCCTCAGTAAGAAAAAAAAAAAAAAAGGAGGAAAATGTTAAAAACTTGAACTTTATAAATCACAACCAGAGCTGTGGATGCACAGAAGAAGGAACTCTGAGGCTCTGTGAAACCGAGCCTCTAGTCTAATGCTTTAAAAAATAATCAGGGAAACCAAATGAAGCTTTTTTTTTTTCCCCCATAGATGGGCCATCAGCCTTTTGATGAAACATCTCTAGAGCCCTCCTGGTTTATTGATTGCAATAAATAAATAAATAAATAAATAAATGTATAAAGTTGCGTCATCATTGATAGCGCAGGAAACAAAAGCTCATTAGCTGCGTGCCAGGGCTGCTGAATTACCTTCCCTACCATCAGCACCTGGACAGACAGCTTCCCAAAAACAACCAAAAAATCACCACCAGGAGCAAGAGCAAAACCTGGGAAAGCCTTTGCAAGGGGAAAAACGCCACAGAAATCCCCCAAATTTAATTACTAAAGGTTTTTTTTTTCAAAATGAGAAAAGTCACCGAAGCGGATGAGTTTCCTCCGAGACGCAGGGGAAAGGGTGAGTGTGGTGTGAGGGGCTGAGGGGAGGATGCTCTGACTGGTGTTCATGGCTGAGCTCAGCTCACCGAGGTCCTGCTTAAGCATTCACAGCCCATCGCCACCGCGGCCACCCACGCCACCGGGAAACCATGCTCTCCTGTCACTCCCTACCACTCCCCTGGGGGGGGAAAAAGAAGAAAACACACAAAAAAAGAGTTGGGAAAAGGGTCAGGCTGGCTAAAAACCCGTTCCTCCAACCGATCGCCTCCTCACCGAGGGATTTCTCCAAGTGTTCCGATCCTGATTTACCCAAGTGTTGGTTTCTCTCCTCCTTCCTTCGCTGCTATGCGATGGCTTTTTTGGCGACGCCGCTGGGCAGGGTAAGGCGGGCGCTGCGGAGAGGGATGTGAAAGCCACAAGCCCAGATTTCTGCTGAGCTCACGCTCCTGGCTTTATTAAGCTTGGCTTGATTTCAGGATATGAAAATGTAAATGCAGGAGGAGGAGGAAGATGATCTATAAGTAGAAGGGCGGCAAAACGCCCAGCTCTGAACTTATGACTACTGCGAGTCACGTCTGAGAATTTTTTTCTTGGAGGGATAACGCAAAGGCCGTTTCAGCTGCATTTAGGAAAATTCCAGAACAAAATATCGATAGTTTTAACCTTTAGAGGAGCAGCTCTCCCGTAAAGATCCAACATGCCATGGTGTGAGCTCCTGCAGAGCCAAAAATCGTGTCGAAACCCCCCAAAATATCTGGTGAAGGCAGCTGGAAATCCATCACACGCCTCTCTCACCATGTACCCATCGTCGCGGTGTCGGGGCTGCTCCCCCACTCGGGGAGGGAGCCGGCGGGGCGCCCCCCCGCCACGGCCCCACTGGTGACACTGGAAACGCTCGGGAAGAAGCTCCCCACCCCGAGCACATCCCACACAGACCCCCCCCATCAGGGTGTTTTTTTCACGTCTCGCGTGTCCAAACACCCCGCGACGGCAGC
>NW_008590333.1:0-2962 GCF_000691845.1 Merops nubicus | reverse complement strand
TTCCGGGAGCGCCTGCAGGAGGCGCTGCTTGGTGAGCTCCCGGCCCGGGCGCCGCTGCCCCCGCGGGGCTGCGGGGCCGCGGTTAAAGCTGCTCTCTGTTCCCTCCTGCAGAGCACTACCAGCACCACTGGTTCCCCCTGGAGTCCTCCAGGGGCTCCGGGTACCGCTGTATTAGGATCAACCATAAGATCGACCCGTTGGTAGGAAAGGCAGCGGAGAAGGTTGGACTAAGCTACGAGAGACTCTTCCAGCTCTTACCCAGCGAATTAACCCTTTGGGTCGACCCTTTCGAAGTGTCCTATCGCATAGGTGAAGATGGGTCTATCTGTGTCCTTTATGAAAGTCCCCAGGCAACCAAACCGCTGGAGAACCGGACCGGCTTTAAGAAGTGGAAGATTGGCAGGTCCAGCCCTTCCAAGAATTACAACACCCCACTTTCTAGTTAAAAATCACCTTTCTTTGTATAATGTATGTCTTCCTATTTCATGGTAAACTTAGGTATAACTGAGATTTTGTTGATCTCTTTAATAATTTCTTTTTCACCCTATAGTCATTAACGTTGTACTAGCACTGCCAAGTTCTCCGTGGCCAAGGGCTAACATATAAAGCACTTCTTTTGGTGCATGTTACTTCCTGGGTTGTGTATTGTAAATGCACTGTACAGGCAGTTGATTTCTTCTACACAGTTATATTTTTCAAAGAAGTTTTGAGGCACTATTGTAGCACTCTTTACAGTGGATCGTAGTCAAAATTAACACTTGGTAAAACACTCCTCAGTTTGCAGAGCCGTAACACAAAGTGGGGAGGGAAACATCTAACAAGCTGCACCTAAATCTCTCCATTGATATGTCTGCACAGATTTCTCTGGGGATCCTTCAAGCTTGGTGGTGAGGCACAGATCACAAAACTTTTTTTTTTTTTTTTTTTTTCTTTTTTCACAAGCTTTGGGGTGGGGCCCAGATCCAAAAATTTTTTTTTTTTTTTTTTTTTTTCCTTTTTCAAAGCATGCATTTATTTGAGGGCTGGATTCCATCCTGCCCCAACATTTTGATAAAAAATTGTAGAATTAGTTTTTGTTATTGCTAGTTACTGCAGTATGGTGCTTTGTTTTATTTTTTAATTCACAGGCTTCTTTACATTGCTCTTACAGCTTAGTCTGGCTCTTTCTAATCATCTTGGATAGCTTCACCAGTAGAAAGGTGTAGCTCTGGATGTTTTTTATCTCAAACACCACAAAATGCTTGGTTTCAGGAAAGCTTGTTAGCTGTGTGAGTAGAGCTCCAAAGTCTCTGTAGAGCTGTGTGGGGTTTTTTTTTAGTGTGTCATACCAAACTGAACAAAGGTAAGTGTGTTCTTCTAACGTGCTCTATTGCAAAAAAATCCTTGAGTTTATTGGGAAATGGAGTTTGTGTTTAAAACCAGAGCTTAAAACTAGAAACACTGCTCATCTATACTGTATAACTACTTTGACTTTTCTGGAAGGCAAACCTCAGCCATGTCTGGTGTTCTGTTGAGTTCCTTCTCTCGTCAGGATCTCTAATACCAGTTGGGTCCAAGTTTAGTAAAAGTACCAAAGACCGTGGATTTGATGGGATATCAAAATTTTGTGTTGCTGGTTTACGCAAAGGCTCTTGTTAATATTCTAGTAATGGGTTCAATTTACAGATGTTTTCTTATTCTAAGAAGGCCCAAACAGAGCCCAGCGCGTGGCTGCGAGGAGAGGAGGCAGCGGGAACCAGCTCAAATCTGGGAACTTATTCTGGCTTTTCTTTCCCCTTCTCTTCATGTGAAGGGGGGCTGCCCGCTCGGGAGCCCCGGCGGAGGGGCGGAGGGGCAGCAGGCTCGGGTTGCCTAGGTGCCTGAGCAGCCGGGAGGTGGCGTGGCAAAGGGAGGCGTTGCTGTGGAAACCGCGAGAGGCCCAAACAGAGCCGAGCACGTGGCTGTGAGGAGAGGAGGCAGCGGGACCAGTTCCGCTCTGGGAACTTATTTTAATAAAGGGGAAAAAAAAAAAGGGTGGGGGAAATATGGGGAGAGGGCAGTTACTGAAAGACTTGATTACCAGTCAGACAAAGGCTAATAAGAAAATTGTGGGCACCCAAACAGAGACCACACACAGGAATGCAGATGTTCAGGCAACTGGCTGCAATGAATGCTGGAGCCTTGCGCTTGATATGGAGGGTGGCAGGGATAACACCTGTGTTAGATGTGAGCAGATCAGAGATCTGGTGCTCATGGTGGTGGAACTAAAAGGAAAAAAGTGGAAAAACTAAGAACTAAAAGAGACTGTGAAAGGGAAATTGACCATTTCCACAGTCTATTCTCCATGGACCCAGAACAGGAGTTAACTCCTAGGTGGAGTAGGCCGTTTGAGATACCATCCCAACAGCAAGCCCCTCAGCCTCCAGGTAGCAACCCAGATGAACAGGGTCAATGGGAACAGGTCTCTGCCCAGTGGAAGGAATGCAAGTGGGGCAGGCGCACTACTTTAAGAAGCACACTGCCTACAGTGCACTTGCAGAATAGGCATGAGGTTCTGCAGGAGGAACAAGTAGACAGCAAGGATGAGGAATCAAAAAGGCCAGAAGCTGCACCAAAGGCAGGTTGCCTCAGGCCAGCCATCAAAACTGACCATGAGAAGAAACCTCAAAGGGTCATTATTATAGGTGACTCTCGGCTGAAGAGGGTAGATGGCCCAATATGCAGACCAAATCCTCTTCATAGGGAGGTCTGGTGCCCAGGTAAGGGACATTGTAGATAAGACTCCCAACCTTGTGGGTCCTTCAGACTACTGCCCACTTCTGGTCTTTCAAGTGAATAGTGAGGACACAACAACGAGAGGCTCAGACTCAAAAGAGATTTCAGGACCTTAGGGCAACTGCTGGAGGGATCAGAAGCTCAAGTTGTGTTCTCCTCTATCCATCTAACACCAGTGCTGGATGAGGCAATAATTAGGAGGAGACAA
>NW_008590332.1:0-4915 GCF_000691845.1 Merops nubicus | reverse complement strand
CTCCTGCTGGGCTGCTTCGTCCTGCACTACACGCACAGGTGGGACCCTTTGGCCGGGACGCGAGCAGCGGGCTCCGGCGCAGCTCCGGGAGCGTCCCTCCCTTCCTCCCTCTCGGTGCAGCCGGAAGGGTGCCTGGCGGCAGGAGAGGGGCAGCTCCGGGGCACTTCGGGGCGGACTGGACAGAAACGCCTGACTGCTGTTTTCCGACTCCAGGGATTGAGATTCTGCCGTTAATTAATATTTATTGTTTAATGTAATAACCACTAAAATATCTTCTACATTTTTACGTTAAGTTATTCTCTGTTTTTACGTAAGTTGTACATGGAATTGTGGCAGTGTGGTGCTTGCTGCTTTGCCTTGCTGTGCTGGGCTGCACCTTCCAGAAGTGGCACAAAAATGGGGCGTTTGGTGCTCCCTCAGTATGCCGCGTTGTCCATACGCTGTAGCTCTTGTGATGAGCCCTGTTTAAACAATGGCTTGACCAGGTAGTCTTAAGGACGTGGTGTTCCAACGAGGAAAGTTCAGCTGTGGGCGCTGACATAATTTTAATATTGTGAAACAGTAGCTATTTTCTTATTATGTCTTTCAGCATACCGTTCATTTTGGGAGCTGGACTCGATGATCTTTGTGGTCTCTTCCAGCTCAGGATATTCAGTGATTCATTAGAATAACAGCAAAGCTGGAGCTCAGTGCCCTCTGTTGCTTTGTACTCAATGGTACTTTGTAAAATGACTCAGGAGAAGGCAGCTTAGCTGGAGTTCAGATAAGATTTTGCTCTTCTCTTGAAGTCATTTGCAATAGTTACTTGTAATACTTGGCAAGTGATTTTGTCACAGTATTATTACAGCAGAGATAGATCTGTCAGGGTAATTTTAAGCTGAGTGCGTGGCTGATATGCAGTTGTTTTCCAGTGTGGATTATGAGAGTCTTACTTTTGAACAAAAAATATTCCACATTCTCATGGTTGTGAAGAATGCAATGTATAGTTGGTCTTATGGCTGGCTAGCTTTGCAAGTCTACTAGTGTATCTTTACTCCTTCTTTTCCCATTCTTAAGGGAAAAGAGATGTGGGATGTTAGTTCATCTTTAATATCTGGGAAAAGTTAGGAACACAAGGCCAAGGTTTGTAGAGAAAGCTGAGCTGTACTGGTTTCCTTTCTCCAGTTGCTTATTGCTGCTGCTGGACTGAGGGGCTGTTCTGTAGGTGAAGACAGACTGGAAGAGACCTCTGTTACCCAGTTCTGCTTGTTGTGATCTAGTAGGCTTTAAATAATCCTATTAATGAATTCGTTATGCTTTCTTGAAAGCAGTTATGGTTTTACTTCCTATGGAAAGGCTCCTTTGAGGCCGTAGTCCTTGTGTAGCTGGAAAATGTGGAGAATGCTCAGGCTTCAGTACTCCTATATCATTATAGATTGTAATTAAATCAGTAGGAGATAGGGAATTGGTGACTTATGCAAGACAGAGCACAAAAATATTCACTTGCTCTTCTTGTTTAGAGCCTTAGAGCTTGTTTGTTTACTCACGTAATTCTCTGGGAAAAGTAGTCAAGATCCCTTTCCTAAATGGGATGGCAGTTGCAGATTTGTCACATCTTTAACAGGCGTCGAAAGGTGTACCAAGATTGTCAAGGCAAAGCAAATAATATTTTGAACAGTCTTGTAAGGAGGAAACTGCAATCAGGTTAATTTTGAGGTGATGGACTTTTCCCCTGGAAATGCTGGTGAATTTGGTGTAGGGCTTGTGAGACCCGGCTTGTTTCAGAAAGCCTGGTAATACCCCTGAGAATTTAGAAACAAAGGAGGACAAAAATATCCTGTGCTTAACAACAGTTGCCTTTACTGCTCTGGTCAAAGTAATTGCCTTGGATATGAAATTGAAAATTTCTGTCATGAGGGCAGAGAGAACTGATCTTGTAATTCTGATTGGGCTACAAAATTAACATTTGGGTGTTAAAGCAAGTGTAACTATCTTTTTCAACTGGGATCAAAGACTCTACTGAGAATTTGAAAAGCAGGGTGATGTGGTCTGTAGATTACAGTTTCGGACATCAGAATCATCTTTTCTGTTTGTTAATGCAATGGTTCTTTCCTTGTTCCAGGGCGCTCATATTTCCATTTCTGATCCGGGAAGGAAAACCAACACCATTTTTCACTTTTGTGCTAGCATTTCTGTTCTGTGTTTATAATGGATACTTGCAAGGTCGAAGCTTAACCAACTATGCAGAATACCCTCCAGGCTGGTTAAAAGATCCATGTTTCATTACAGGTGAGTTAAAACATGTAAAATGTGTTACGAGAACATTAGATGTAGATTTCCTTTGTCTTCACAGTTGCGGTTTGGTTGTGGTGTGTTTTTTTTTTTTTTTATTATAACTTTATAGTATCTTCAATCCTATTTTATAACTCTTCTCATAGTTAATTGTCTTATTTGCCATAGCTGGAAGCCTTTTAATCATTTTTATTTTAGAACTGTGAACTGACACTTTTTCCCACAGTGGCAGTGCTGGGTGAGCTGACTATCATCTTTAACATCAAAGCAAATATTGATCATATATTTTTTGCAATATAGGAACCTGGAGGCCTTAAATGGAATCAGCAGCACACAGGTTTAGAGCAAGCAAAGCAAATTTTTCATGTAACATGTAGATTAAACTGAAATCCCTTGTCAAAAGTCCTTGGAGTTACGATACTGACACACCCATGCACACACAGGCACCAACCCACACACCCTCATAATAGAGGAGGGCTTTGTTGAAGAACAAAACTGGTCCACAAGGAAGGGGATGGAGGAGTTGATCATTCACCTGGATCAGGAAGAGAAGGTGTGTTTATACTTGAAGCCATGCAAAAGCTTAAAAGGCTAAGATGTGGCAAACTAAGTGGCAAAGTATTTTTCTCCCCTATTTTTTGTTTCCTACTGTCAAAATCACGATGTCATTTTCCAAGGAAACCTTTACAGACAGATCTTTTTGATCTGAAGAGAAACAAGAATATTTTGCCTTGTCAAAGGCAGAACACTGGGCTGTTTAGATCCTTGATCTGACTCAAAACCAATCATGTTATTCTGGACAGAGCAAGTTAGTGTTTCTTCCAGATTTCTCAAGCCTTTTACAGTAAGAACAGGAAACCTTTATCTTCATTACAGTGTTACTGTGAATGACAATAGAGGACCACGGTGCTAAATGCTGTCATGACTATAAGGTTGAAGAAATTTAAATGAAAATAGATTCTCTTGCCAAGATTAGGAGGCGGTACTGCTTGTGTGCTAAAAATTGAGAAATTGAGATACAAGGAGGTGACTTCAGTAGGCGCTAGGGACTTGGATATACTTCAGATTCTCTTGGAACTTTTGAAATTCCAGTCTTCAACAAAACTGATTAAAAGAGCTGTTGTTTAAAACTGCTGAAGATTCTGATGAAATGCAGGCTTTTTTTCCAGTGTCCTAGTTTAGTAACTTAATCAAAAGATATGATAATTCAGAAGCCATAAATCAATTCTTCTTTACTGCAAGATCTTAAAAAATCAAGGACTTTCTCAGGTTTTCTTGGGATTTTTTTTTTGAGTTTCAAAGATATTTGAAATATAAGTTAGGTTCCCTTGCCTTCAGTTATGAAAAAAAAATATATTACTAGTACTGCTAACCATAAGCAAATTCTGGCTTTCATGACTATTGTCAAAACTCAAAATATTGCTTTAAAAAGTTATCATGAAAACTAAGAAAATGAAGATTACTGATATACAGAACAACCATTTTAATAGTGTCACTCAGAGGCTTTTTTTGAGACTGTTATTACAGTAAACCTTTAGATAAATTTTGGCCTGGCTATGAAGCACTCATACTTAATACTTCTCATTCCTTTTATTCCTGTAACTAGAATATCTTTTAGGCTTTTTTTATTTTTGATTTGTAGTGCCCATCAATATAATTGGAATGTAGTGGATATTTATAATTGCTGTTTGGTATTCATCCCAGCTAGGTACCTTCAAATATCTGCAATTTACGGTTGTTGCAATTTGTGTGTAGCTTTGGACAACTCAAATGCAGAAGTGCTGTATTGTACACTGAATACTCCTTGAACAACTGGACTATTATGTTCTAGTTCTTCAAACACATCTGACTGTGTCTTTAATCCTCTATTTAAAATGACTACAAACAATATTGAGAAGATTAGATAATAACAGATTCAAGAAAGCATATTTGCTGAGATAAGATATTTAATCATTCTATATGAAATTACATGTGGATGAGAAATTTAAGTGTCTACAAGTAGCAGCCAAACAAGGTTCAGTAGTTTGAAACTGAAATTTGATAAATCTGGAGCAAAGACACAAATTTGTAGAAGTTAATCTGATTAACCATCATGGTGGGAGGTTGCAACATGATGCATTCTCTCTGTGTGGAGTCTTAGCATACAGATTAACTACTTTCAGATGTTTAAGTGTTAGTTCTGGGAAAGTAATGGTTTATATCTACACCAGCATTTGACTGGGAGCAGAGCAGCAATACATTTTTGATGTGGTTCCCTCATGAGCTGACTGTGAGGTGGATGGAGAACTGGTTAAACAACAGAGCTCAGAGGGTCGTGGTTGGTGGGGTAGAGTCTACTTGGAGGCTTGTGGCTAGTGGTGTCCCCCAGGTGCCAGTACCAGGCCCAGCACTATTCAATATATTCATCAATGACCTGGACGAAGGGCTGAAGTGTGCCCTCAGCAAGTCTGCTGATGATGCCAAACTGGGAGGAGTGGCTGACACGCCAGAAGGCTGTGCAGCTATCCAGAGGGACCTGGACAGGCTGGAGAGCTGGGCAGGGAGAAATGTCATGAAATTCAATGCAAGTGTAAAGTCTTGCATTTGGGGAGGAACAATCTCATGCATCGGTAAAGGCTGCGGGCTGATCTGTTGGAGAGCAGTT
>NW_008590331.1:35375-45102 GCF_000691845.1 Merops nubicus | reverse complement strand
ACCTGTTGTGGGAAAGAGGTACCCGTCCGTCCGTCTGTCCGTCCGGCGTGCCCGGAGCGGAGCCTCGGGGCGCGGCGGGGGCTGCCCTGCCCCGGCACAGTCCGTCTGCAGGGCGGGTTTCGGGTGCTGGTCCCGGTGCTCTCCCCGTCGGTAGGGTCAGGAGTGGTTCCCTGTGTTCGTGCTCTTCCCCGGAGGCGTTTGCAGCCGGTCTGTAGGCGCCTGTTTTGTGTTCGCGTTTAGTGTGAGCAGTGCTCCGCTAGGGAAGAGGCGTTACAAACACTGTGTTCTGGGCTCGAAGGAGCAGTTAGAGGGGAGCGCGGCAGAGACCTGGGAGGTAAAAGCGTGTCAGTCTCTTCCCAAAGCTTCTCCCCCGGTTAATTTCTGGGGCACCCGGGCAGGAGGAGGTGCCCGCCGGGCGGGTGGTGGTGCGGCAGTGAGACCCTCGGTGCCCAGCACGTGTGGGGCAGGGGGCCAGGAGGGGGCCCGAGTCACCCGCTGCGTGTCAGCCACCAGAAACTGCCTAAATTACCTGGAGCCGCCAGAAACTCTAAATTACCTTGAGGGGCACTGGTGAATAGGGGCTGCTGATCTCGAGGCTTTGCTTTTTCCTGTTGATAACCTCGTACGAAGCAGGACGGCCGGTCAGGAGGAAGAAGAGATTAAAATTTACCTTCCTCTTTCCTTTCCCTCCACTTCTAGTGGGGAAATCCACTTTGAACATCAGTAGGACGTTTTGTTGTGTTTTGGTGTCTAGACTGTAAAGCCAGGCTTGGAAAATGATGTGTGCTCATACCTGTTTTATCCTGTATGATCCTGTTTTATCCAAACACTTCCAAACGATTCCCCACCCAAGGGACCTGCTCTGAGAGCAAACCAAAGGAGAGGTACCGTCCCTGCCACGGAAATGCTGGGGCCTTGATAAATTTAGAAGGCTCTGCCCTTGGCAGATAGAGAAGCAACATGTCATTCCAGTGATCTTTGCATTCTAGGAAAGCCTAAATCAACATTGCTTGTTGTGCATGTTGCCCTTAAGCAACAGTCTCTCTATTTCCAGTCTAAAGTGTTGCATGGGTACCCCCCTCATGCACACAAAAAATGTTTGGGGTAAAGAAGCCCTGTAGTAGAAAGCCTTTTGGTAGCCACAGAATCTGAATTGCAGCCGTTGTCAAGAGTGTCAAGTCTGTATTCTGGGCTTCTGAGCCAAGAAAAACTGACTTCTTACTTAAACATGGGTTTGGTGGGTTTGTCTTTTAATTAATTCTGTGCTTCCTGCTTTTTGATCTTTTGGTGCTGACATCGTCAGCTTCCAATGACTCAAGAGAGGGGAAAAAAAGCAGCTATTGCTGTGGCTGCACTGCATGTGGGATTGGCAGCAAGAGTGGAGCAAAGCTCTGGCTAATCACATCTTTTTTTTTGTAAATGTTGATGGTCTTAATGAGTGGATGATACTTAACAGCAATGAGAAATTAAATGATAGTTGTATGTTGCCCTTTATTCTTTCCTTGGCCTTAAATAGGTTTAGTTGCTCCTAGTGAGCAACTGACTTCAGCACTGAGATGGTGGTGAGACTTGTGACAAGCATCTGGAGCTTGGCACCAGCCTGCAGTGGACACCAATGTGCTTGCAGCTCCTGGAGTCTGAGGTTTCGTTTGCAGCAGATCTTGGGGTGTTGAAGCAGCTTTGGGGTTCCTTTAGTTCTCGTGGGAAATCCAGAACAACCTGCAGTGGGACAGCATTTTTCTGGCTCGGCTTTGTAGTTGTGTTTGCACAAGGGAGCTGCTGTTACACAGGAGGCTGAGGGTGGCCACAGATGAAAGGGATGAGAGAGGATGGGGACAACAGTTGTTTTCTACCATGTTTGCTTTGTATGTTTGTATTTTATTATCATTCTTTCCTTGTTAGCTTTTTAAAAACAGACATGTAATGTCTGGTGCCCAGAAGTAGTGCCATTTTTGGAAAGTGCTGAATCCGAGCAACTCGTGCTGCTGCTTTGCTTTCTCTAGCAGCCCTGCAACCCAAGACCTCCTCCCATTGACTGGAGTTGTCTTTCAGGATGAGCATCCCCTGTGAGCAATGCAGCTTCTGTAGAAGTCCCAGTGACTGTGTGACTAAAGAGCAGTTTCTCCCCACATGTTGCTCATCCTTGCTGCCCCACAAAAGGGGGCAGGAGTGACTCATTGCCAAATATTCTTAATGCTTGTGGTATAGGCAGGACTTCAGATAAGGTGGGGGACTCTGGAGTTAATTGTATCTCTTGCAACAGCCAAGGCCCTGGTTTCATTTTTAACCATAGTGGAACATATCCTGTTTTAGAGTACCAGGTCTTTCTAGATTTTTATCTGAATGGGAATGCCCTAGAAAAGTTAACTTTAATTTAACTGGAGAGAAGGAAGTAATTTATTCTACATACAGTGTCTTTTTCTATAGTAAAAAAGTTTTTCTTGGTTTTAGATTGCTTTCATGCTATTTAGCTCATAAAAGAAAAAAATTGAGGCTAGTTTAGTAGGTAGTGTCCTGGTTTCTCTATCCTTGGTCTCTACTTTCAAGCTTGTGGAGCCCTCTGGACTCTGCTGGTGTTGCAGATGGCTAGTAAAATGGGGTGGGTGTTGTGTCTGTGTGGCTTTTTCCCCTGGTTAAATTGTATAACCCAAAAGGCTTATCTGGTGGTTATGTGGAAGAATTGATTACCCCTGAAGGCTGCAGAGAAGCATCACCAAAACGTTTTAGCTGCAGCCACTCTTACCAATTGACTTGGACTGCCAAAAGATGAGTTTTTGTAGTTTTTAGAACCCACTTTTCCTCACAAAGTAGCCAGCAGTGAACACCTTACTCCAGTCTTGATGAAATTTTGCAGGCTTCTCAGATTATTGCTTTGATGAATAACTTTCTGTATGTGATTGACCTATTTCCCTCTGCTTTTTCTCTTTGTTGTAGCTGAGCTGGAGTTCGTTCAGATCATCATCATCATCGTGGTGATAACTGTTATGGTGGTAGTGATCATCTGCCTGTTGAACCATTACAAGCTCTCCACGCGCTCCTTCATCAGCCGGCAGAGCCAGAGCAGGAGGCAGGAGGGGGCGCTGCAGGCGGTGAGTAGGGGTCCCTCGCACCACCTTCCTCCTCCCGGGGCTGCAGGGAAGCCTCTGAGCAGTACAGGCAACTGCTGGAAAATCTTCTGAGGGCCACTCTCAGGGCTCCCTAGAGTTGGTCTTTTGCTGAGGTTATATTTGTCGGTATTAAAAAAGAAGAGAACATAAATTTAAGATAGCAGGGTCTAAAAATAATCAAAACCAGTCTGTTTTATGTAGTGTATTTTTGTTTGGGAGTTCAGCTCCTGTTTGCTGCTGTAATTTGGAGGGGACTGGAGAGTAAAGGAATGGAGATCACATGGGGTACAAAAACTTGAGATACTTGTGGCTTGCCGTAGATTTACTGATATCCTGGAGTTTTTTCACCACTATTGTTTTGTGAAGCTGCAGTCACTGCTTGCTGGATCCAAAACACTGATCCAGTAAGGAACAGTAAAATGCAATGTTTGTTTCACTAACATGGCAAGGAAATATTAGGAAAATGATCCCCCCAAAGACCTAGAGTGGTCAAGATCTGTTATTACAGAGCCAAAGGCTGAAGACCAAATCATGGTTGAGAACTCTAAAGCCTGTCCCCAGTCAACCATTGGGTTTACAGCTTCATTTCATTTCACTGGCAAAAAAATTTGCCTGATTGCAAATGGAAAATGCCATCCCATAATGGTTCACACCAGTTTTAAATCCAGAATCTCACTTTTCTTTCCATCCCAGTCCTATGTTTCCTCCATCCTTGTGTTCTTCAGGGAGCTGCCAAATTCAAGACAACAGGTCTCGAGGGGCTCATCTGGCTGAAAACTTACCTGCTTTTTTTTTTTTTCCCCAGTTAGTTTCAACCAGACCCTCAGGAGAAGTGCCTGTGCAGGGGGGTCAGGGTTGGAAAAATAGGCTAGGTTAATTTGAATGTTGCTCTGAAATGGATGCTGTGATTCCAGAACTACACTTCTATCCAAAAAATGCTAGCTGTGATTGTTACAAGTACCTAAAATGAAATCATTTGAGATAAAGGAAATGCATTTGCATATTCACAGATCTTTTAAATCTGCAGTGAGCCATCAGAGGCATGAAGTAACCCCTGATTTCCTTTGTATGGCTGGTTGGTGTTGTCTGTTATCACAGCAAGTGGTGCCTTTTCTTCTGGAAGCCAGGGAGGAAGCATCACCTTCTTGTGAAGAACATGTGGTTTGGCAGGGGGGACTTGGGAGCCACTTTAGTAGCCAGAACAGCGTTGAAATAATTTTTAGAACCCTGACTCAGTTTCAGTTTGATGGCAACCTTGTAAGCAATGTTAATCATGGCCAAGTGAGCAGTTCATGGGAGCTGATGGTTGGCAAGAACTAGTTACTAATTCTTCTGAAAACTCTGGTGTTGGTTTGTCATCAGTATTACTCATCTGGATTTCTGATAAGCTGAAGCTGTTCTTGAAAGAAGGTTACACTTGTGAGGAACAGGACTCCACAGGTCTCTGAGGCCAGATGTCAAATATGTTTGAGTTCCTCTTTGTCTCAGGAGTTAAAGAAAATTCTGGTTGTGTGCTGCTTGCAGTGCCAAACTTAAAGGCATCATGTGGTGCATGAGTTGGGAAGCTAAAGCATTTGCTCTGAGGTGAAAGTGGAAACCACTGCTCTGTTCTCCCTGTCCCCATCAGTGAGTTGCACAAGGTAGGCAGCACAGGCAGTAGGGTGCAGGTTAGATGGCACACTTTAAAATACATTTATTTTTTAGCTAGGCAGGCAGGCCTGGTTCTGTGTGCACGTCTTCTTGAGCAGTGGATTCTCTTCCAAGGGAATGTTGGTATTTTGTAGTGTTTTTTAATGGTGTATAGACTCTGAGAACAGATTTAAATGTTTATTAACTACAAACATCTGAAGAAAATACCATTCTGACTCGGGCCTTCTGTTGGTGGAGAAGTAGTGAATGGGAACAGAGGAAGCTCAACAATATTTCTTACAGGACAATAGTAAAGTGAGTTGATTGACTGTTGGCTGGTTCCTGTAGTGCACTGTGAAGTGAACCCATCCTCGTGTAACTGAGGTAGATCTGCATCAAGGGACAGAATCTTGCCTTTCCTATTCAGATGGGCCTCTTATTTTTGGTGTCCTTCTGTTACCTTCAATTTGCCTTCAAGCCTGTCCTATTTCTAGATAATCGTGCCTCCCAACGGCTGAGCTGGGGCCAAATTACACAGATTTCTGGCCCCATAAAGACTAACTGTTGAACAGATGATATCTGTTCTGGTTCTTCTAGAAAGCATTATAGAAATGAAACAGGTAAATTATCTACTGCCTTTATTGCCAAACTCACACCTGTAAACCTCACAGGGTCAGGCCTCCAAAATAATGAAATAAAAGGTGCTCATTGCTTTCTTCTTTGGCTGGCTGAACTTGCTTCATTTAAAAAAAAAAAAAAAAGGCCTAGCAGTTGATTTCTCATTGCCTTCCCAGTCCAGAAATTAGAGTATTAAAAGAAAATTAAATATTCACTAGAATTGCAGGTATTGGTAATACTCCAGGGGCAGAAGAGGGACAAATTCCTAGGGAAAAAAAGTTGCTCTTTGACAAGTACATGCTGAAAAGTAGTGTGTGTGTTCCTTTGGCTGGCTGAACTTGCTTCATTTAAAAAAAAAAAAAAAAAGGCCTAGCAGTTGATTTCTCATTGCCTTCCCAGTCCAGAAATTAGAGTATTAAAAGAAAATTAAATATTCACTAGAATTGCAGGTATTGGTAATACTCCAGGGGCAGAAGAGGGACAAATTCCTAGGGGGGGAAAAAAGTTGCCCTTTGACAAGTACATACTGAAAAGTAGTCTGTGTGTTCCTGTTCTGTGAATATGCTGTCCTGTGTGACCACCAGTTTATCTTTTCTTTCTTTTTCCCCTTCTTTTCATCCCATCTTGAGCCTCACCTTCTAATCTTTCCCCTGGTCATTGTTTCGTTGTCTTGGTTGGTGTGCTGAGACCAGGTCCCAGCAGGGGCAGGACAACCTTTGAGTGCTGGGGAGTCCTGGCTGAGGATGCCACCTGCCCTCCCACGGAGAGCCCCTCTCCTAGTGTGGATGGTGAAACATTCACACCCTGTTTTGACATCAGCAGAAAGATGAATATTGGGGTTGTGACTGTGAGAGGTGGAATGGTGCTGAATGACAGCCGTGTTGGCATGAGTGGCAACCTGAAGGGAGTGTGCAAGGTGCTGAACTGGATCACAGTGATAAAATATTGGTCATTTCTCCTGCCTGCTGGTCCATCAGCAGCGTTTGGCTTCAAAGCCAGGAATGAGCTGGGCTTTGCAGAACATCTGAGAGGGGTTTGAAGGCTTTATAGCAGGACTATGCCCAGGGGTGCTCCAGTGGGACACCACCACCTCTTTGGTGGGAGCAAGTGATGCTGCTGGCAGTGCTGGGGGATTTTTGAGGGATAGACATGCCCATAGACAGGGGATGTATCTGGTGTCCCCAGAGGGGTGTGTGTTGTGGTGTTGCTGGCTGTGCCTTGGGAGGAGTGATGTTGTACTTGGAGGGCAGTGCTGCTGGTGGCCAAAACCATCCTGCTGGAATGTAGGTGGCTGTGGCTGAGGCACTCTGCTGTTCACTGGGGCAAACCCAAGATAAACCTTGCTTTCTGATGATTAACTCTGTGTCATCACCAGTGACTTCCAGGGGAAGGTTGAGATAAAAGAGATGAACTGACTTACGGGGAGGTACTTAATGAGCCTCTGATGTTCCTAAATTAATTCTTTCTCCCCATCCTGGTGGCTTCTGTCTTTGCATCTTTTTGTCTTACAAAGTGAGTGTTGAAGGAGTACTGTGGGAGCACAGCTGTACAAATGCTGCCCTTCTTCTGGAGGGTGACAGAAAATCCTCAATATTGACAATTCCAGGTCTGTGCCTTGCAGGGAGTGGGTGCTGCAGAGCACCCTGCTTGGCCAAAGCTTTCTCCTTTGCACCAGGTGCAGCTGGCAGGAGCTGGATGTGCACCAGGCTCTGCTGGCGTGAGGGACATGGGCCTGCCTTGGCCAGGAAGGACAGTGTGTACTGGCTGCTGCTCTTTGAAGTCTGCCACAATAAAATCAGGACATCTTTGAGGCCAGGATCATCTAGGAAATCTGCAGGTAGGGCTGGAAGAGAGGAGTGCCAGCTTCGGGTGGCTCCTGACTCAGTGTGTCATCTTGGGCAACTTGCTTCATCTCCAAATAAAGGAGGAAAGATAATAGTACTTACTTCCTTCACTTGCATGAAATGAAGACTACTTGAAGTGGTGGAGTGCTGTGAAGTTGGGGGAATAAAAGTTTTAAAGCATTAAGTGACAGAAATAGCTGCTGTAAGTCTAGAGCCGTGGACTACAGGTGAGAGGCAGGGAGGAGCCAGCAGCCCCTCTGCGCTGAGCAAGCCACTGCGTTCCTCTGGAGTGAGCTGCCAGTGCCACCTAGGGCCAGAGGCACAAAGTACACTGCTGCCTGAAACACCTCCCTTCCAGGAGAGCCCCCTGGGGCTTTGGGTGTATGGGTACATATAACAAGTAATAAAATAAAAACTGAATTTAATCTGGGGGAAAAGAGGGACCCTCTTCGTACAGTACACGTTGGAAAGTGGAACGCTGACCTTTTTTCCTCAGGAAATACAATTTCAGGCAGAGTTCTAATTCTTAGGAACTCAAAGAGCTTTCAGTTTTCTCCCCTCTTAAGAGTCAGTAAGAAACTTTGCCCTTTGGATTATATGGTGATGTTGTGGTTTCACCCTGGCTGGTAACTAAACCCCATACAGATGTTCCCTCCCAGGGGGAGGGGGGAGAGAAGAAGGGTAGGGGTGTAAAAACTTGTGGCTTGAGATACAAACAGTTTAATAGGTGGAGCAGGAATTCAGTCACCACTTCCCATGGTTCAGGCATCTCCAGGACAACTGGGTTCCATCACATGCAGCAGCTACTTGGGAGGACAGATGCCATCACTTCTAACCTCCCCCTCTTCTTTCCTCAGCTTTATATGCTGGGCATGGTGTGATGTGGTCTGGAATATCCCTTTGGTCAGTTGGGGTCAGCTGGCCCAGCTGGTGTCCTCTCCCAGCTTCTTGTGCACCCCTGGCTTACTTGTCTCATGGATGGTGTGAGGAGCAGAAAAGCCTTGACTGTGTGTAAGCACCACTCAGCAGTAGCTAAAACATCCCTGTTATCAACACTTTTCAGCACAGATACAAAACAAAGCCCCACACCAGCTACTGTGAAGAAAATAAACTATCCCAGTTAAAACCAGCACAGGTTTGAGCTCAAAAAGTCATCTTCCTAAACTATTCAATTCTAGAGGCTGTAAACCTTGGTAAAATACAAATTAGGCAAATTATGTTTGGCTTATCCAGTCTCCTAAGCTCTAAATACTGAGATAAATAATCTTCACCATAAGATAATTAACCACCCAGCTGCATTTATTAAATGATGCTGTAATTTCAAAACCCAGGCACAAAATTAATTTCTGCAAGTTGTTATGAAACCCAGAGATGACAAAGGGCAGCTAAAGGGGTAGCTGGGTCCACAAGAGCTGTTGTTTGTAGGAGCTAAGATTGACCATGGAGACTCTTCCTTTGCCATTCCAAATTAACAGTGTTGAAGAGGACTATGATACAGGGAATGAATGCATAAACTTTCTCTCCCTGGTACTTCTGAGTATTGAAGCTCATGCCTGAAGACCTTCAGTCTCTTTAGGAAGGAGCAAGTTCCATCCTTGTCCCAGCCAGCAGCACTAGGGAACCTGATCTGTTTGGGGATGTCCCTGCTTATGATTCTCTGGTCATCCCCCTGTTCATGGCACTGGTGAGGCCACCCCTCGAAACCTGGGATCAGTTTTGGGCCCCTCACTCCAAGAAGGACATTGAGGTGCTGGAGTATATTCAGATAAGGGAAATGAAGCTGGTGAGGGGTCTAGAGCACAAGTCTTGTGAGACATGGCTGAGGGGAGACCTTCTGGCTCTCTACAGCTCCCTGATAGGAGGCTGGAATGAGGTGGGTGCCAGGCTCTTCTCCCAAGTAACTAGTGATAGGACAAGAGGAAATGGCCTGCATTTGCACCAGGGGAGGTTTAGTTTGGATATTAGGAAAAATTTCCTCCCCAGAAGGGTTCTCAAGCCCTGAACCAGGCTGCCCAGGGCAGTGGTGGAGTCCCCATGCCTGGAGGGATTTACAGATGTGTAGATGGGGTGCTGAGGGACATGGTTTAGTGGTGGGTTTGGTAGTATTAGGAGAAAAGGTTGGATTCTATGATTTTAAAGGTCCTTTGTAACTGAAACAACTCTGTGATTCTAAGCTGAAGCTATTGAGAACCTGTAAGAAGCAGGTAAAGGATACAAATTGCCCACAGTTTAAAAAAAAGCCCAGCTGTGTTCCCTCTGCCTGGTGTCATCTGGCTCACTGCATGAGAAGCAGGTAAATTTCCTGAGTGAATAGCTTTAATTATTGTTAGGCCAGCTGACCTTGGTATTTTGAATAATAAAGAATGTGAGAGAATATGAATACAGATGTGGTCATTTCTGACCTGATGGTCACTGATCTGAGCACAGGGAAACATTTTAGCTGTCAGATGGTCTAAGAGGAAGGATGAGGAGGGGGTAGGAAAGCATAGAATGGCTTGGGTTGGAAGGGACCTGTCAAGTTTGAGTCCA